>NC_092343.1:349988879-350292927 GCF_046630445.1 Rutidosis leptorrhynchoides
ATTAGTTGGGAGAGCTTGTGCTTCCGCCCATTTAGATACATAATCAATGGCTACGAGTATATATAGATTATTATGAGATTTTGGAAATGGACCCATAAAGTCAATACCCCAAATGTCAAATACTTCACATACTTGGATGACATTTTGTGGCATTTCATCACGCTGACTTATTTTTCCGGCCCTTTGACAAGCATCACAGGATTTGCAAAGAAGGTGTGCGTCTTTGTAAATTGTAGGCCAATAGAATCCAGCATCATAAACTTTTCTTGCTGTTAGTTGAGGCCCATAATGCCCTCCTGTTGGTCCTGTGTGACAATGGTTTAATATTTTACTGGCTTCATCTCCGAATACACATCGGCGTATTATTCCATCTGGACAACTTTTAAACAAATGTGGATCTTCCCAAAAATAGTGTTTTATATCACTGAAGAATTTCTTTCGTCTTTGGTACGATAATCCTTTTTCAAGGAATCCACAAACTAAGTAGTTTGCATAGTCTGCAAACCATGGAATTTCATTATAATCTATCTTCAATAGATATTTATCAGGAAAGTTGTCTTGTATGGCCGATTCATTTAGAACTTCTAATTCGGGATTTTCAAGACGAGAAAGATGATCAGCGGCGAGATTTTCTGCTCCTCTTTTATCTCGGATTTCAATATCAAACTCTTGTAAGAGTAAGATCCAACGGATTAATCTTGGTTTAGCATCTTATTTCAAAAATAGGTATCTAAGAGCAGAATGGTCGGTATAGACCACCGTTTTTGCTAGAACGAGATATGATCAAAATTTGTCAAAAGCAAAGACAATAGCAAGGAGTTCTTTTTCAGTAGTTGTATAGTTCGTTTGTGCTCCTTGTAACGTCTTACTAGCATAATATATAGGCTGAAATCGTTTTTCAATCCTTTGTCCTAAAACGGCTCCCATTGCAAAATCACTTGCATCGCACATTAGTTCAAATGGTAGATTCCAATTTGGTGTTATCATGATCGGCGCATTAGTTAGTTTCTCTTTAAGAATATTAAAATATTTGATACACTCATTTGAAAAGATGAATGGAGCATCCTTTTCTAGGAGTTTATTCATAGGAGTGGCAATTTTAGAAAAATCTTTTATGAAATGTCGGTAAAAACCGGCATGCCCTAGAAAACTCCTAACTCCTCTAACATTGGTGGGATGTGGAAGTTTAGAAATTATATCTACTTTAGCTCTATCCACTTCAATTCCTTCTTTTGAAATTTTATGTCCAAGAACAATGCCTTCTTTAACCATGAAATGACATTTCTCCCAATTAAGAACTAGATTTGATTATTCGCATCTAATAAGCATTCGTTCCAGATTAGCTAGACATGATTTAAATGTGTCACCGAAGACTGAAAAGTCATCCATGAAAACTTCCATGCATTCTTCTATCATGTCGTGAAAAATCGCCATCATGCACCTTTGAAAGGTTGCAGGGGCGTTGCAAAGTCCAAATGGCATGCGTTTGTAAGCAAAAGTACCATAAGGGCACGTGAATGTGGTTTTCTCTTGGTCCTCGGGTGCTATTGGAATTTGAAAATATCCGAAAAATCCATCTAGAAAACAATAGTAACTATTTCCGGCTAATCTTTCCAACATTTGATCTATGAAAGGTAAGGGAAAGTGATCTTTTCTGGTGGCGTCATTTAATTTTCTATAATCAATACACACACGCCATCCTGTTACAGTCCTAGTAGGAATAAGCTCATTTTTTCATTTGTAATGACAGTCATGCCACCCTTCTTAGGCACGCATTGAACTGGGCTTACCCATGGACTATCAGAGATTGGATAAATTAGACCTGCGTCTAGCAGTTTAATAATCTCTTTCTTAACTACATCTTGCATATTAGGATTTAGTCTTCGTTGGCGTTGCACATACGTTTTATGACCTTCTTCTATAAGGATTTTATGTGTGCAATACGAAGGACTTATTCCTTTAATATCATGAATCTTCTATGCAATGGCTGGTTTATGAGCTTTTAACACAGAAATGAGTTGTGATTTCTCATTTTCAGTAAGAGAAGACGATATTATTACAGGTAATTCAGATTCACCATGTAAATAAGCGTATTCCAAATGGTTTGGAAGTGGCTTTAACTCTAATTTCGGAGGTTCTTCTATCGATGATTTGTATCGATATCTGTCTTCTTCTTTTAGCATTTGAATTTCTTCTGTTGTTGGTTCATATCCATTAGCTATAAGTGTAGCTAACATTTCAGCTTCATCAATTTGTTCTGTTCCTTCTCCTAAAGAACATTCTCCTGTTCCTTGTAATTCTGGAAATTCTTCTAATAATTCTGCATGTGCATCTATAGTTTGAATATAATAACATGTATCATCTGCAGATTGTGGTTGTTGCATTGCTCTATCAACTGAAAAGGTAACACTCTCGTCCTCTATACTTAGGGTCAATTTCTTACCGAACACGTCTATCATTGCTTTAGCCGTGTTTAAGAATGGTCTTCCTAATATGAGAGGAACTTGAGAATCTTCTTCCATGTCCAGAACAACAAAATCTATTGGAAATACTAAAGTACCAACTTTAACTAGCATATTCTCCATTATCCCTCTAGGATATTTTATTGATCTATCGGCTAGTTGTATGCTTATTCTGGTTGGTTTCAATTCTCCAAGGTCTAGTTTAGCGTATAGTGAATACGGCATTAGATTTATACTAGCACCTAAGTCTGCCAATGCTTCTATTGAACTAAGACTTCCCAGAAAACATGGAATTGTGAAACTTCCTGGATCAGATAGTTTTTCTGGTATCTTATTCAACAGCACTGCTGAACAATTAGCATTCATAGTAACAGCCGAGAGTTCTTCCATTTTCTTTCTATTTGAGATTAGATCTTTCAAGAATTTAGCATATCTAGGCATTCCTGAAATCACATCAATGAAAGGAAGATTTACATTTATCTGTTTAAACATATCCAAGAATTTGGATTGCTCGGCTTCAAGTTTCTCTTTCTTAATTTTACTCGGGTAAGGAAGTGGTGGTTGGTATGGTTTAACATAAGGTTTAGCCTTAACTGTATTATCTTCATTAACCTTTTCAACTACCGATTCTTTTTCCTTATCTTGATCAGGTTGTGGTTCTTGTGGAGTAGGAATAGCTTCATCAGAAGTTACAAGTATTTCAGGTGGTTTAAGTGTTGTACCACTTTTTGTGGTAATGGCTTTAGCTGTTTCATTCCGGGGGTTAGTATTTGTATCACTAGGTAGACTTTCCGATTTTCTTTCACCTATTAACCTTGCTAGGTTACTTACTTCTTGTTCCAGATTTTGAATAGAAGCTTGTTGATTTCTAAATGCTTGAGCATTTTGTTCATTAGTTTGTTTCTGAGATGTGAAAAACTGCGTTTGAGTTTCAACTAGCTTCGTCATCATATCTTCTAAATTCGGCTTTTTATCATCGGTTTGTTGTGGTGGTTTGTTTTGAAAATTAGGTCTTTGCTGGTTGTAAGTATTATTGGATACTTGTTGATTGCTAGGACCTTGTTAGTTGTTGTATGGAATATTTCGGTTATAATTCTGGTTTTGATTGTAAATCGGTCTTGGCGGTTGATAATTATTCTGATAATTATTTCCAGGCCTTTGGTTTATGTATGAAATATTCTCTCTTTATTCCATTGTTAATTCAATACTGAGACAATCTTTTGTCAAATGTGGTCCTCCACACTGCTCACAACTAATTCGTATTGAGTGAATATCCTTAGTCATCTTTTCCATTCGTCTCTCAATAGCATCTATCTTTGCGGAAATGGAATCTAAGTCATGGCTAGAATCGGCTCTAGCTGCTTTAGATGATCTAACGATATCTTTTTCTTGGTGCCACTCATGTGAGTGGGAAGCAGTGTTATCAATAATTTTGTAAGCATCAGTTTCGGTTTTCTTCATAATAGAACCACCAGCTGCTATATCTATGTCTTTTCTTGTAGTGATGTCGCATCCTTGGTAGAATATTTGTACTATTTGACAGGTATCTAAACCATGTTGCGGACATCCTCTTAACAACTTTCCAAATCTTGTCCACGCCTCATATAGAGTTTCATTCGGCTTCTGTGTGAATGTAACAATTTCTCCTTGAAGTCTTACGGCTTTAGATGCAGGAAAGAATTGTTTAAGAAATTTTTCAACTAAAACATACCATGTATCAATCGCCCCTTCAGGTAACGATTCCAACCAATCTTTGGCTTCTCCCTTTAAAGTCCAGGGAAATAACATGAGATATATCTGTTCATCCTCCACTTCTCGGATTTTAAATAGTGTGCAGATCCTATTAAAGGTACGTAGATGTTCATTTGGATCTTCCTTCGGCGCACCACTAAATTGGCATTGATTAGTCACCATGTGTAGAATTTGTCCTTTGATTTCATAATCTGGCGCATTAATGTCTGGATGAGTAATTGCGTGACCTTGGCCAGTGCGTTTAGCTCTCATTCGGTCTTCCATACTTAATGGTTCTGTTACTTCCATAATTGAATTTGTTGAATCGGAATCACTAGAGGATTCTGATTTAATGGTTCATTCCTCAACAATCTCTGTTTGAATGATTGGTGGTTCCGGAGGAAAATTTAGTGGTTCAGGATCTACGAATCGTCCCTGAATATTCTCCGGATTCTCAATTGTGAGGTCGGGTTCAAAAAATGGATTATCGGAAATTTGAACTGGAGTACTTGGTCGACTGGATGACGATTCTAAAGAAAAATCAACGGCAGTAATATTTGCTAAATGTCTTGATCTAGTTACAGGTGGTGAACGTACAAAAGGTGATGAACGTCTTGCTCGGTGCATTCACTGAATATCCTATTAGTTTTTAAAAGGAAAGAAAAATTATAATAAGTTATCCAATCAATAGACTTTTCTGATTTTTCCCACGTTTCGAATAGCCAAAAGATGCAGCAGAGGGGCCGGATTCGTTTGGTCTCAATATAATTGAGGACTGTTTGGCTCCAATAACCCGCTCCACGTACAAATCCAACTATTACTACGAACCAGAAATTTTTGATGTCTATCAATTTAACCACTTAAAATAAATTTTCA
The DNA here is from genome assembly GCF_046630445.1 of Rutidosis leptorrhynchoides. Classification (NCBI taxonomy): domain Eukaryota; kingdom Viridiplantae; phylum Streptophyta; class Magnoliopsida; order Asterales; family Asteraceae; genus Rutidosis; species Rutidosis leptorrhynchoides. The sequence continues at coordinate 349,993,949 of NC_092343.1, forward strand.
TAATTTTAAGAAATTTAGATAAGAAGTAGAATAAAAATCTATGTCCTAAAACTAGAATAGCGAGAAATAAGAAAGAAAAAGAATTTGTCGAAAAAGATCGAAAAAGAAAAATAAGAAAGAAAAATAAAAGGCGACGGAAAAATAAAAGAAACTTATAAAACTTAAAAACACTTGACTAACCTAACCTTATTACCACAACTAACTTAAAATTATAATCGCAAATTGAGATTACTAATTGGAATGATAATTGATACATAGGTAAAAGTCGTCTAAAAATATTAAAGCTTACAGGAAAAACTATATCCCAAATGGAAATAACTTAAAAAGAAACTAAAACTTAAAAAGGCGTCGCAAAATTCTAAAGTACCTAAATCTTAGTCTAAAGAAAAAGCAATTAAGGAATTCTACGGCAAGCCTAAAAATCTAGAAGTAAAAATAACTCTGGCAAAAACTATGTTTAAAACTAAATATGAGCTAAAAATACAAATATTACGCTAAAACGATTAAAAAGGGACAAAATATAAAAATATACAAAAAGTTGTAAAAAGTACAAATTTTATAAAAATATTATTTATTTATTAAAACTATTAATTTTACAATTTAATTAACTAAATAAACTAAATATATAAATTAAATAAAAAGAAACTTAAAATAAAACTAATTATAATAATAATAAGTAATTAGGGTTAATAATAATAATAATTAATAATTACTCCGTAATTAATGCTGATTGGGGTTCTGTCAGGCGCGTCAGAGAGAACTCCGCGAGTTGTGGTATTAGAAGCTGTAAACTCCGCGAGTCGCGGGGTTCCAAAATTCAACTCAGGTACTTTTTTTAATTCGACGTTTTTTTTTCTTTTTTATTTTATATTTTCTGTTTTATAATCTAAAATATTTATATAATAAAAACTTATATTTTAAAAACTAGAATAAAAATAGAACTACTTTATAAAAAAAAAATCTTAAAACTAGATTTATATATATATATTTTTTTTTCGGTTTTTTTATGTTATAAATAAACACAAAATATTTAAATAAAACTTATATTTTTATAAAATACAAATAAAGAAACGTTACAAAACTTAAATATTTAATAAAATCTTAAAAATATATAAATTTTTGTTTTTTTTCTTTTCGAATAATTAAAAACGTATTTTTTTACAAAAATGTATTTTTACAAAAGCGAATTTTAATAAAAGTAAACTAAAAAAAATCTTTTTTTTTATTTAAATATTTAGCGTTGCGCTTTCGGCGTTTAAGACTGTCCCCGGTAGCGGCGCCAAAAATACTTGATAGTTTGAGCAGAGGGGTATAAAATACTATTAATTTTAACAGGAAATACTATTAAATACGATACAATTTTACACAAGATATTTATTTATTTATAGAATGGATATACTTAAACCTTGCTACAACATTTATAGGCAGTGTACCTAATCGTACAGTAGTGTAGTTTTTAGTAAGTCCGGTTCGTTCCATAGGGAAAATCTTTAAACAAAGCTTAACGCTATATTAGTTTACTTTTATAAAAATACAAATATATATATAAGTAATATTATTATTATAAAGGGGGGTTTTTACCGTTTAATGACCGGTTTGTCGATTTTAAAACTTTAGTCGCAGTTAAAACCAAATGTAAAATAATAAATAAATACAAGACTTAATTTAAAGCGTAAAGTAAATAACGATAATGAAATTGCGAATAATAAAAGTGCGATAAAATAAACTTGCGATAATTAAAAAGTACGATAATTAAAAGTGCAATTAAATACAATAATAAAAATGCGATAATTAGAAGTGCAATTAAATACAATAATAAAGATGCGATAATTAGAAGTGCAATTAAATATAAAATAAAGGAAATTAAATATGAAATAAAAGAATTATGCTTATTTAAACTTCCGTAACCATGATGTTTGACGTGTTGATTTTAGTTTTATGCCCATGGGTTAATTGTCCTTTGTCTTGGATTATTTAATATGTCCGTCTGGTTTTTGTCCATAACAGTCCATCAGTCATAAATATAAAGTGCGAGTGTCCTCGTCAAATTATCCTTATACCCGAAGTTAAATATTCCAACTAATTGGGGACTTAAACTGTAACAAGATTTTAATACTTTGTTTAATAATTACACCAGGATGTCGACTGAGTGTAACCCAAGGTTTTAATATTTTGTTATCAATTATACCAAGTGTCCTTGTACATAATTTCACCCCTGTTTTAATTATTCTAGTGGCTATTAATCCATTCCCGTGTCCGGTTAAATGAACGATTATTTGTACATATAAATACCCCGCCCATCGTGTCCGATCGAGTGTATATGGTAATTTATAGGGACGCCCAATTGTAAATCTTTATATTAACATTAACAAACTATCATTTAGTTAAACAAATATAAAGCCCATTAATAACCCATAGTCTAATTTCCACAAGTGTCGTTCTTTTGTCCAAACCCCAATTATGGTACAAAGCCCAATTACCCAATTTTAGTAATTAGCCCAACATCATGATTACTTCGGATTAAATAAGCATAATAATAACTTAGTTACGAGACATTAAATTAAAAAGGTTGAACATAACTTACAATGATTAAAAATAGCGTAGCGTTACACGGACAGAATTTCGACTTACACCCTTACAACATTTGCTAACATACCCTTATTATTAGGATTTAAAATTAAAATTAAAATTAAAATATAAATTATATATATATATATATTTACGTATATATTGAGAGAGAGATAGATATTTTGATATTTTTGCGATCAGAATTCGTTTGCTTTTATAGGGAGTTTCAGTTTTTGGGGCTCCGCGACTCGCGACATTTTTTGCCTTCAAACTCAGCGAGTCGCGGAGTTTGAAATTCCAGCTCACTCCAAATTGGATCTTAGTCTGCCGACGGTTTTAAATATTAATATAATATATATATAATTTTTAAGAATTATTTATATATTATATTATATTCATGTGCATAGTTGACTTGTAATTTTTAGTCCGTTGCGTCGAGCGTTGAGAGTTGACTCTGGTCCCAGTTCCGGATTTTCGAACGTCCTTGCGTACAATTTAATATCTTGTACTTTGCGTTTTGAATCTTGTACTCTTTTAATTTCGAGACGTTTCTTATCAATAATTGGAACCTCTTTGATTGTATTTTGTACTTTTGAGCTTTTTGGTCGTTTGCGTCTTCAATTCGCCGAATCTGTCTTTTGTCTTCACCTTTTATTATTTAAACAAATATCACTTTTAAATAGAACAATTGCAACTAAAAGCTTGTCTTTCTTGAGGAATAATGCTATGAAATATATGTTCGTTTTTAGCATTATCACAATTCCCTTATTTGCATAAAATTTAACCATGCCATGTATAGTAGAAGGAATAACGCCAAACATGCGCAGAGCAGTGCGCCCAAGTATTATATTGAATCGCGATTGATTTCGTATTATGTACAGATTCAATAAAGCTTGGCGCCTTAGCGACTCATCGCTGTTATCAACTAGCTCCATTTGCAATTCCAACAGGCCAACAGGCCAGGATGACTCTCCTGAGAACCCAGCAAGTGAAACCGCAGTAGGTTTCATCAAATCTTGAATGTTCGCGGGCAGCTTGCTAAAACATTGTTCGTAAATGACATCAACACTGCTACCAGTATCCACATGTACCTTCATTATCATTATACCAGTATTCGCAATGCGTTATGAAACCACCACAGGTTTATCATTATACTGCAAGCTTGCAAGAGGAAAAGTAATGGAGGGGCACCTCCAACTTACAATCTGCTCAGAAATTTGAAGTATAGACAGTTCGCCCTGCACTTCTACCACATTAATTACTTGAATTCCGCGCTGATTTTCTTTCTTATTCACCATCTTCACTCCCAGATTTTTCACAGCGTGAGTCTTTCGCTCAACCGCATTTGATGCATTTGAGGTGTTAGCTTCTGTAGGCATTATAATCGCATTTACAGTGTTATGTGCGATTAAATGGTCCAGCTTGCCTTACTCGTATGCTTCTGCAATGAATTCCGCCAAATCTCTACAGCGATTAGTATCATGACCATAATCGTCATGGAAAACACAAAACTTTGATCGATCGCGCCTGCTATTTTCTCCCAAAGGCTGCGGATCAGGGAAAGACTTAGCGACTCTCTCTTGTAACAAAATTTCCTTAGGAGTTTTTGTTAGCATCTGAATGATATTGAAAGATTCATTGTTCCACTTTCGCGTAGAATAGCGATCACGATGGCCATATCCATGGTTATCATTTTGCCCTTGAAACCTGTCATTTCGCGGGTATGCACCGCCGCTATTTCTCCGCGGAAAACTTGGTCCGCGATAATTGTCACTGTTACCATCATGAAAAGAATCATTGTCATCTCGCCAACTTTTGTTTCTACCCCACCCACATGCAGGGGTTATAGTGCTATCCTCTCCACCGCGGAGATAATCATATGTTTCCTGTTGAACTTTAGCAAAAGTGTGCGGGACATCTCTTCGCAGCCTTCGCACCAGAGTTGGATGTCGCTGCGGATTAATAGCATGCAAAAATCCAGAGATTTTTTAATCTTCATGCAGGCTTGGAATCTTTTGACATTCGTAGATGTATCGTGTAAGTAACGCATTCAAGGTTTCCTTGTTGCCTTGTTTAATATCGTGACATTCGATATGCGTCTTTTTCTGCGGTAGTAGATTATGGAATTGTAACAAGAATTTTTCGCGAAGATCAAAAAAGCCAATAATACTGCGAGATTGCAGACTATGAAACCACTCCCTTGCTGACCCTTGCAAAGCCATGGGGAACACTCTACATGCAACTGGTTCATCCCAGTTATAGGTGCTTACCACCCCTTCAAAGCGTTGCAAAAAATCTAAGGGATCAGTTAAACCCGAATAGACTCCCAGAGTTGCCGGCACGATCGGCGGAGAAACAATTGGATAGTCAGAAATACGCTGGGCAAATTTATCCGCAGCAGTAGTGATTTCTTTTGCCTTTTTTATGCGAGTATCTGCATTCTCCGCACAAAACTTGGCAATCATATCTTGCAAAAAATTTGGCTGTTCAAACTTATGTTGCATTGATTTTGGCGCGATGCTTTTGAAAGCATCCGCCAAAAAATTTTGAGCATTTTCTCTGCGGGCAGCATCATATGCTTCACATTCTTCCCCATAACGAGGGAAAGGTGTTGGTGGGCGTTTTCGCTTAATATGTGGAACTTTAACAAATTCTTCCACACTATCCGAATCATCAGAAAATTTTCTTTCTTCTCTTGGCGCCTTAGCCATTTTTGAGTTATATGCAGAATTCAAATTAACGCGCTCTTCTGCATTATCACTATCACTATCGTTTCGCTCAATAACTAGGCGATCAACCTGTGATCTTGAATCATTTAATGGCCATAGGTAAGTTCGCGGTATGCGAGACTCGCGACTACATTTAGCATCTTTCTTAGCCTGTTCAATGGCAGTGCCACCAATTTTTTCAGTTCGCAGACTAGATTTTCCAGCCAAAGCCCTCATTCGCTTTCCTTCAGTAATTGTTTCTTCGCGGTTTTGCAACAATGATCTGCGTGCAAGCATTTTTTCAGCAGCAACTTCTGGCTGCGAATCACTAGCGTTATTTGCCGCAGATGTTTTAGCAATTGGTTCTTGAACCGATTTTCCCGCAGTTATGCTAGCATTTGCTTGCAATGGAAATATCACGACGTTCTGCGAATCGCCAGGCAGTGCGTCAGCATTCGCAGAAACTCCTGTTTGCTTTGCGTTTGTCATCATGACTTTTTAGCAAATCAACTGATTACGTCTTTAAAAAAGCACCTGTAAATCATCACAACAAAAACACGATTGAAATTAAACCAATGAATTAATTGTTTGATGGCACGAAACAAAAAATTTTCAGTTTAATTTGTAAAACGAGTCCCACGGTTGGCGTCAATTGATCAATCCTTAATTAATAATGTTACTTAATTGCGGATTGAGTGCAATAAGATTATAATGGAGGATGGAATGTTTGATGATTATTTTGGGCCCCGATGATCGTCTTTCACTTTAACTATCAAGTGATCAACCACCCCGACCCGTTTTTGATTGTTAATTAGCATAATTCACCTTTGTGCGATGTAAAAATCCCTTGGGCAAGATCACAAGTGGAAATTGCAAAGGCTTAGGCAAAATGGCAGAGAATCAACAACCTATAAATGAGAGGCCATGCTCCCTATTTATAGTATTCGAGATATCCGCGGTCTGCGAATTACCTAACCATCAGCAGAAACTCAGCGGATTAAACCGCAGTCTTTTATTAACACAAAAACATAACTGCTGCACTTTACTTTCAGCGAATATTGCATATCTTCGCTTTAGAGTCCGCGTAATTCTGCTCTTGGCCTGTAGCCAATAAAATATACATATACAATGCTATGTATATGATCAACAACTTAAGCGATTTAAATGCATATCCATACATTTAAGGTAATTAACATTGTGTTTTTATTTTGTTTTTTTATTATCGTTTGTAATTTGTATACATAATCGATGAGCTGATCTTTAATTTAACACACACGTAATATTAACCGAAAGTTATTACATTAAGGTCAAGAAGCTGATTTGGACTTTTGGTAGAGATGATGGTCATTTCTCGATTACATCCGTAGTTTATTTACATTGGGTAGTTTGATTGTATTTATTTTATGTTTGAATTATATGCTTGGCATGAATGGATTGGGTGTTCATTTGTAGTTGAATAATTATGTTTATGAAGATTTTAGTTGAATGATAATTGAAGGTAACGGTAAAATCTAAATGTATTAGTTGGTAACTTTTATTTATTGTATTGTAATGATTCATGAATGTTGTGTACAAGTGGAGTATAATATGGAGCAGACACGTTGATGATAAAAATCACATGTAAACCTATATTTGATTTTTGTTGTAGTTTGTCAGATCTTGGATCACTCCGAATTTGTCGTCGAATTGCAACAAACCAACTGTATTATCGTACAATTGTGGACTTAAAAAAGTATACTTAACAATGTTACTTAATAGTTAATATAAAATTGTTAAGAGGCTAATTTGTGAAAATTAGTATGAAAGGTAAACTTGTCAATTAATATTATGAGGTGTGGATGGATCAAAATAAGGTGTGGAAGGATCACCTCCCATTGATGAATGGTAAATATATGTATGTATGTAAAATTCAATTCAAACAGGCCGAGTCAACTCGATTGATACTGAATCTTTATATTGTTACATGCGAAATAACAAGATGATTTTGAGCTCCGATTTGTGGGGCAACAAGTCAATAAATTATTGTTACATTACCCGCCTATTTATTAATACTTAATATTTTAATATCCGTTTTAAAGGTGTGGAAACGCGACAGAATATGAACGTTACGTTTAATTTGAATTTGAATTTAAATTTGAATTTTTATACGTATGGAGTATTTGGTTAGAATTATTTATGTGACTGTTATGTTATTTGGATTAATTTAGTTACAAGGACGTTTGAAATTTTATACATTATACTAGTGAAAGGACCCGTAAATACACATGTTTGTTTAAACGAAACAGTTTTAATGATATGTTTTAAGTACTAAGTGAACGTAAATACTAAAGTCATTCCGTGGAACCACAGATTCCGACTAAGAAACTTGTCGTTGTTTTTATAAACATATTGATATATTTAACTTGGTCAAAATAAATGAACTACATTTATTCTCCCACGACATTCTTCCAATTTTCATCACAATTACTATTATCCTTGTCATAAAATACAAAATTTTATTCAAACACGTGTTTCGTATATATATATATATATATATATATACACATATACATACATACATACATACATACATACATACATATATATATATTTACATACATATATATACATACATATATATATATACATACATATATATATTTACATACATATATATACATACATATATATATATATATATACATACAGATATATATATATATACATATATATACATACATATATATATATATATATATATATATATATATATATATATATATATATATATATATATATATATATATATATATATATGACGTAATTAATCCCGTAAAGAAAATCCATATTTGAATAATAATAATAATAATAGAGTTTATTCCGAGTATTTATATTTTTAATAATGATTATTAGTAATAATAAATGTCTCTTTAAGTATGTATTTATTTTAAACACCTTCAATCTAAACAAACCCCTCCGTTCTCTGGGCGATTACGGCGACTTAAATAAAAAAAACGTATTCGATTTTCTTCATGATCGATTGTTACCAGACGAACCCAACCCCAAATAAGAGCCTTTTGTTGTTATTATTCAAGCTTTTTAAATGGGTTGAAAACATGGGCCGTGGAATTAATTAGTTGGGTTGTTATCTTGGGCTTATTAAGCTCATGAGTTAATCATTAAAGAGGTTGGATCATGGGCTTGTTTCGCTTATTAGACGGGCTCGATAAATTTTGTTTTCATTCGTTTTTCTGAAGGTATAACAAACCCGAACTTTTTGATTTGAAACTTTATATGTTTTATACTATACTATAAGTTGATTAAAGTCATAGTAAAGTTAGTATTATAATTATAATTACTATGATTACGATGATTAAGAACATGATAGGAACATATTTATATTACAAAGTTAATAAAAGATGAGATGGTAAAGATTATGGAAAAAGATTATAATCATATTTATACATGTACGATTATGATTATGAATACGAATTAAAATTTTTTTTTATAGAAGTTATAATTATAAGTTTAGGAATTTAAAAACAGAGATCATTATGACTATTAATATTACTATTAGTATTATCATCATTAAAATTGTCATTATTATTAAAATTTATCATTTTTATTGAAATTAGTATTATTATTGAAATTAGTTTTTAAAATTATCATTTTTCTTATTAAAATTATCATTATTATTATTATTATTAGAATTATCATGATTTTTATCATAATTAGTATTATTTTTATCATTATTATTAGTAGTATTATTAATATATCAAATAAAAATTTTCTAAATAAGAATATATTTATGACATAAAACATAACTATATTAATATTTTTGTAATAAATATTAATTATATATTTAAATGTATATAAAAATAAATATATCTAATTAAGTTATTAATGAAACATATAATTATTTAAAAATAACAATTATATCACTAATTATATATAAATTTGTTCGATTTCAATTATACGTGTTAATATATATATATATACTTGATATAGGTTCGTGAATCCGAGGCCAACCATGCATTGTTCAGTTCCGTCGTATGCATATTTTTACTACAAAATATCGTATAGTGAGTTTCATTTGCTCCCTTTTTAAATGCTTTTGCAATATATATTTTTGGGACTGAGAATACATGAGCTTTTTAAATGTTTTACGAAATAGACACAAGTAATCGAGACTACATTATATGGTTGAATGATCGAAGCCGAATATGCCCCTTTTGCTTGGTAACATAAGAATTAGTAAACCGATCTACTAATTGACGCGAATCCTAAAGATAGATCTATTGGGCCTAACGAACCCCATCCGTTGTAGCGGATGCTTTAGTACTTCGATGTTGTTTTATATCATGTCCGATGGATTTCCCGGAATGATAGGGGATATTCTTATATGCATCTTGTTAATGTCGGTTACCAGGTGTTCAATCCATATGAATGATTATTTGTGTCTCTATGCATGGGACGTATGTTTATGAGAAATGGAAATATGAAATCTTGTGGTCTATTAAAATTATGAAATGATTATTTATGATAAACCTATGAACTCACCAACCTTTTTAGTTGACACTTGAAAGCAGGTTTATTCTCAGGTACGAAAGAAATCTTCCGCTGTGCATTTGCTCATTTTAGAGATATTACTTGGAGTCATTCATGACATATTTCAAAAGACGTTGCATTCGAGTCGTCGAGTTCATCAAGATTATTATTAAGTTAATTATAGTTTGATATATTAAGAAATGGTATGCATGCCTGTCAACTTTCGATGTAATGAAAGTTTGTCTTTTAAAAACGAATGCAATGTTTGTAAAATGTATCATATAGAGGTCAAGTACCCCGCGATGTAACCAAATGTAATGTATTCGTCCAGATGGATTAGGACGGGTCGTTATACACTTCACATGGAACCAACGACCACAATCTTCTGATGGTATCGTAAAGAAGATTGATCGGGTGATGGGAAATGACGTATTCATTAATACATATGTTAATGCCTCTGTCATTTTCCAATCGTATTGGTTATCTAACCATTGTCCAGCTGTGCTACGAATCCCTTCTTCTATACTGACTCGTCATAAGCCATTCAGATTTGGTAACTTTATTGTATACAAAGAAGGTTTTGATGATATTGTTTTCAAAGAGTGGCGGAGAGTTGTTGTGGGTCATAAGATGTTTCAGATTGTTAAGAATTTAAGATGTCTTAAAAAACCTCTCCAAAAGTTGATGTGGGATCGTGGGAACTTACATACTCGTGTTTTGTAACTTCGTTCAGAGTTGGATGAGGTTCAGGTAGCTCTTGATAAAAATCCATTTAATACTTATATCCGGGATGATGCTGGTGCGTTGCTAAGAGCATGTAATGACGCGGTCATAGAGGAGGAAAGATTATTAAACAGAAATCGAAGATTGAATGGTTACGTGTGGGCGATAATAATAGCCAATTCTTTCATAATATAATGAAAGGAAAACAACACCGTAGTCGTATTTATGCTATTATGGATGCAAATGGGATGCTGATTCAAGGCTCGTATATTCTGGACTTATTTGTAAGCCATTATGTGAATTTCCTTGGTACTACCCCCAATTATTCCCGACTCGTTGTTTATTAGGAAACTCCTTCCTAATAAAGCAAATCATATGGTGAGATTTGTTACGTCCAAGGAGGTGAAGGATGCTATGTTCAGTATTGGTAACCACAAATCTCCGGGGCCTGATGGGTATTCAGCTGAGTTTTTTAAATCTGCTTAGGAGACTATTGGTGATAAGGTTACTGATGCGATTCAAGAATTTTTTAGAAATGGGCAGATGCTTGATGAAATTAACCACACAGTAATTGTGCTGGGGCCGAAGGTGCAATCACCGAGTAAGGTGACTGACTATCGTCTAATATCCTGCTGCAATGTCCTTTACAAGTGCATTAGTAAAATTATTACTAATCGAATCAAAGATAGCTTGGATGATATTGTAAGTGACAACCAATCAGTATTTATTCCGGGTCGAAGAATCTTAGATAATATTTTGCTCACTCAAGAGCTAATGCGCAATTATCATATGCCATATGGTTCCTCTCGTTGTGCATTCAAAGTAGATATTCAAAAGTCATATGACACGGTTGACTGGTCTTTCCTTGAAACGATTCTCATTCACTTTGGTTTTCATTTGAAGATGGTGAATTGGATTATGAAGTGTGTTTCTACAGCTTCGTATTCCATAAATGTGAACGGAGATCTTCACAGTTACTTTAAGGGCAAACACGGCCTTAGGCAGGGTGATTCAATGTCGCCATACTTGTTTACTCTGGTTATGGAAATTTTAACTCTTCTTTTGGTTCGTAATGCCACTGAGGAGGGGTTCAAAGTCCACCCAAAATGCGAAGAGCAAGAGATTATTAATATATGCTTTGCGGATGATTTGTTTTTATTTTCTTCGGTAGAGACCCATTTAGTGTAGGTGATAAGCTCGGCTTTGGAGGTGTTTAAAACATGGTATGGTCTGGTTCCAAGTATGCCCAAGAGCACAGATTTTTTTGCTAATATTTCAGTTAATATGCGGAACCAGATTCATGCGTTACTTCCATTTGAAGAAGGAACTCTCCCTATTAAATATTTGGGAGTCCCTTTGATATCATCTGGCTTGTACTATAGTGATTGCAGAATTCTTGTTGGCAACGTGAAATGTCGAATTAATAATTGGCAAAACAAGTTCCTATCTGTGACGACCCGAAAATTTCCGAGCAAATTTAAACTTAATCTTAATATGATTTCGACACGATAAGCAAAGTTTGTAATGTTGAGTCACAAAAAATTTTGAACTGTTTACATAGATTCATTTATACCCCTAACTATTCCCGACGATTCACGAACAATTATTTGTAAATAAATATGTGAAAATATATATATATATATATATATATATATATATATATATATATATATATATATATATATATATATATATATATATATATAAATGTATATATATGAATTATATACATAAAAATATTATATATTGTAATTAATAAATATTAAAGATTCAATATATTATAATTGGTAAATGAGATATAATTAATAAATTGTATTATATTAAGTTTAATTACAAGTTTGAATATATAATGGTTATACTAATCATTACTTTCATTATCATTATCATTAATGTTAATATTAATACTTGTATTATTAATATTAAATGTTTCTAAAATAAAATATATATATATATATATATATATATATATATATATATATATATATATATATATATATATATATATATATATATATATATATATATATATATATATATATAAGTGATGATATTATTATTATTATTAATACTATTATTATCATTAATAACTAGCTTAATGCCCGCGAATTCGCGGGGTTACTTTATGGGACTAAGCAAGTATTTGTTGGTAAGAACTTAATATAAAACATTATATTATTTGCATGGTTTATAGTAACGCCGACTTTCATAGAATATTGCTATATAGTTATTCACCAAAAGATAACAAATAAAGTCATAAATGCAAACTAAATGGATCTCTTTTGACAATTATACAATTGATTTTTTTGAGTAACAAATTATATATCATATCTTGGGAGCATCATGAGTAGAAGCCAAACTGTGATAAAATCTATACAATCGATCTTTCAAAGCAGACCTGAAACTTGGTAATGTTCCCCTCAATACCCATACAATCACAACAGTGTAATACCACTCAATAAAACTCGGAATAGAGTTAATAGTAACAAAAAACATAATATATATCAACCAAACTCAGGATGAAAGTTAATGTATGTGCACATCAATTAAATCGACAAAAGTTGTGTATAAGAAACAAATCAAGTCAAAGGATGGAAGTTGAACAAAATTGCATATATAAATAAATTAGAGTATAAAAATATTGAATATAACTGAAGTTCAAACGCTTAATAAAAAGAAGATAACTGATAACTTCACGTCGGATATTTAGTTGTAGTCTGAGTTTTTACCTTTGAAAAATTGTTGTAATGTAGTAATACATTTAAAAACTAAATGGATCTCTTTTGACAACTATACAATTGGTTTTTTGAGTAACAAATTATATATCATATCTTGGGAGCATCATGAGTAGAAGCCAAAACCATGATAAAATCTATACAACCAAGCTTTCAAAGGAGACCTGGAACTTGGTAAAGTTCCCCTCAATACCCATACAATCAAGAAAACTCGGAATAGAGTTAATAATAACAAAAAACATAATATATATCAATCAAACTCAGGATGAAAGTTAATGTCATATATATAATAAGCTCTGACAGTTTTAAATAAGTGAAACAAATGTATCAAGGATACCATCTTTTTTAGTCTAAAGAACATTCATCTATGCAAAGGTAAACCTACAGCAAGACAACTCATAAATCATATTTCTAAAAAAACATGTTTCCCAACCCACCAAAAAGACCCACTTAACAACATAAGTAGAGTAAATAGGTATTACTAACATATCAATTTGAAAACTGTTCCAAAAGTATCACCATTTAAATTACTATTATACATTTGAAAGACACCATTACTAACTTAAAAAAAGTAAGATTAAAGTGTTTTAGGAAATCAGTAGCGGCAAAATATTATATATAAATGTAAAATAATTAGAATAATTTGATATTAATTCATATCGTGACATATAATCAATTTAATTAACAATCTATGTTATATAGTTACTTTGAGGAGGAGGAAAGACTTGTCAGAAATCGCCAGTTGGCTTGGTCCGAGCAAGAAATGCATGGGACGCTAGCCTCGCCTACCTCATCTATAAGCATTTCTATTCGCCCACGCGCGAAATCACATCGACTACTCTACTACCATCATGCCGAATTTATTCAATAGGACGGACAGTGTTAACGTCTTCATTGTTCTTGTTGTGAGTAGTGTTATTAAAGAGTATTAAAATGTATTGTGAGTTTGAAATCGATGTATTTTTAGATTTTTTGTTATTAATGCCATTTTTAGACAACCTTTTTATATTCCAAAAGATAAATAACTATTTATATAAATGAAATGATGATAAACGGTACGGAATGGTGGTTAAATTAGATTGAAAATAATAAAATGTTACTTGTATTATCTCGTAATGGAAATGGACAGTGTTGGTTGACACTAATATGTAAATATATAAGATAACAGATCAGTTTTTACAATATGGTTTGTCCTATATTACTTGCAATTATATTATGTTTTTGAGCACTTACATTAATAGATAGATAGATTGAAGCAGCACTATCCTATTATAGCATTGAGTTTTTCAACCGGACCAATAACTAAAACACTCGTATCTTCCCGAAACATACACCTAACATTTATCAATATATTGGTGAATGGATATTCCTTAATCATGATGATTAGTTATTGTACACAAATCAAACAAATGATATGCTAGTTTGCTTTAAAAAAAATTAACAATTAATCTGTCAATCTATACTTAGGCAACTTATTCTCACCCAACTAGTGCATCGTAAGTAGGCTGATAGTAGTTCTTTGCTACTTAAAACTCAATGTACTAAGAGTGCTCCCAATGGTGACAACATGTCTTTCAGGACTAACCAACCATTCAGCCCCACATCAGCACCTTCATCTCACTTCCTTCCCAGGACTAAACCCAGGACTAAGCACTCCCAACAAAGACACTCATCCTTTCCATATTTTTACTTTCTTTTTTTATGTTTTTATATTATCAACAATTATTATTATTATTATTATTATTATTTAAATAAAAACTAAACTTTATAAAAAATTAAAATATTTCAATAATCAAAATTAAAAATTAATTATTTTACAACACTAAATTGAAATACTTTTATTATTATTATTACTCCGTATTATCAATAATTTATTAATATATTATAATAAATAATAATAATAATAATAATAATAATAATAATAATAATAATAATAATAATAATAATAATAATAATAATAATAATAATAATAATAATAACAACTTATAAATATAATTTGTGGCTCAAAATTGTGCTCCTTGTCTCTCACTCTTATCTTCTTCACATCTCCTCCTCTCACACTCACCTTCTCCATTTTTCTCCATTTTTCTCCATTAAATCTTCAATAAATTTATTTTTTGTTTCCTAAAACAGTCCCTTTTGTCATCCTCAAATATGCTCAAACTGGACGAAATCGAAGTAGATGGAGCTGGGCGGGGTGCTGGGCGGAAGCTGGGCGGCCTCCGTGCCAACGGCGCCCAGCCTGGACAGCTGTGGGCGGAGGAGCTGGGCGGACCGTTGGGACCTCTCTAACAGTATTGCCAAGGCTGCTCTAGTGATATTTGTAGACGTACTATGGACCTTAGATCAAACGTATTAACCTAGATTAACGGCGGAAACGATAACTAGGGCGAGTCGAATACTTGATTAACTATCGGGATCAATCTAACCAACAAATAGTTGATATAATCGATGCCTAGAGCCTTGTATTCGGTTGGGGATTGGTCTGGGACAGTAAACACAGAGTAATACGACGGCAATAGGGTTTGTGGTGTGTAACCCAACAATGAACCACAAAACCCGTATATATATATAATTCCAGTGACCATCGGCCGGTGGTCTGGGACCTTCGGCCGATGGTGATAGTCCCTCGACCGATGGTCTCTACCATCGGTCGATGGTCTGAGTAGCCAACCAACTGCTCTTAACCATTTCACGACATTATACTAAGCAATTCAAATACAAAGTATTAATGACGATGTTTATACATGACTGAAATACGAAATACAAAACTAATAGAACTTAGTACATAATAGAACTCGGGATTATGCACCAACAAACTCCCCCTAAGACCTAGTTCTATTTCAAAAATCTTCAGTCATCATTTACTTCATTCGTACGGATCGATTACCTTGTTGTTCAAGTAGCACAGCTTAGCTACTTTCACATGCTGTTCAGCCTGTACCCTATTCTCACGACGATAGAGCATACGGTTGTAATACAATGTAAAAATATCAGCCTCGGTACAATTTCTTAACCAAATCGGATCCAACACACGAATGCAATCAATATCATCTTCTTTCAGCTTATCCAAAACAATCACAGCTTCTTCAGAACGATCATCATAAAACCACCATCTGAATCTCTGACTCCAATTCTGCGGCAACTTCCTTAAAGGTACCTTCTTCATAGTCTTTGCTCGCTTATACTTCATAATCTTTCGAGATTCACCAGTTCTAGGATTAACTTTGAAACTAAACCTAGGAAATTGTGGCCTAAAACCTTCCCAATTCTTTGAATTAAAAGCAATTCGAATCTTCTTCACCAGCAACGAAGATCGATCACCAATTCCACAATATAACATTCTTAACCTGGAAATCTGCATTAGCTCAAAATACGGCAGTGACTTGAATTCATGACCATGTTTAATATAATCCACACCAAACTCTCTTTTAATCCCAAACATGTTGAATTCTTCAATGTACGCCCAGGCAAGAATCCTTCCTTTCGCACTCTTTCTCAAATTAATCATCTTTAAGTACTTAGGCTCAAGCTTCGGTTTCTCACAGTACTTTCTGATTCTCAATATATCACGCCAATCAGCTTCTAACTTCTCGACAACTTCATCATTATACTTAACCGGCAAGAAACCTTCAGGCAAAACCTCTGTCCTTTCCTTCTCTTTACACATTCTATTCAATATCTCATCATCAGTTCTAAACAACTCCTCAAAACCCGAAAGATCTTCATTCTTGTCATTTTGATATGTAGGAAAATCTTCATGTGTAACATCTTCAACTAAACCATCAACATCTCTATCATCAAGATCTTCAGAAATCTCAGGCCCAAAAGAATCATCCTCTGATGGAGAATCATCAGACTGTGCGTCAGCAGCTTTAGCTTCCTCTTGCTCTAGACGCACCAGTTCGTGCAGCTCTTCTCTAGAGAGGTTGTGAGGTATCTCTCCCTCTTCTAGTTCATCATAAACAACAGAATGCTTGAGTTCATCCTGTTTAGAAAAGAAATCACTAAAACTATAATCAATTTTAAGAGGAATTACTGACAGTGCTGTAGCTTTGGAGGAACCAGGTGCCTCCACCATTTGATTATCAGTCTCTCCTTCAGGAAATTCAATCAAATCAAACTTTTCTTCCCAAGCTGTAACCTTTGCTAGAACAGATTCAGCCAACTTCCTAGCTTGAGAAGCCTCTCTTTTTGCATCAGTCAATAACAACAACTGATCACCAACCTTCTTGTGAAGCAACTCAACTTGCATACATAACCGAGTAACGTCCTCGGACTTTACACGATTCTCTTCCTTCAAATTATCAACCTTCTCATCCATTTCCTTTCTCAACCTCAAGTTGTCAGCCATCGCTTGAACATATAAATCATTCAAATTGCGAAGAGTAGATGAGCTAACACCTCCTTCTGCCCCGGTACGTGGTGGAGCACTAGGAGTTGGAGTAGAAACAGTCTCTTGGGAGACCTGTTGAACCACAGGTGGTGACTGTTGCGTTGACGGACATTGTTGTTGTTGTGAAGTTTGTTGTCCTTGAGTCTGCGGTATCGGTGTCACTGGTTGAGTTCCAGCTGAAGATCCACCAGCATCTTTATAAACCAGCTTGAACCTTCTTTTCAATTTTAGCTTAGTTGAAACCTGAGAACTCTCATCTTCAACTATTCTTCTTTTTGATCCCCTTGAAGCTTCCTCAACACCAATATTTGGATTAATATCACCAATCTCATCACCTAACCCACCAGCACCTGACCCACCAGCAGCTTGAGTATTCACTGGTTGTTCCACTTCTTCATCACTATTCGCTACCTCAAAATCACGCTCTCGATCGGATAAGCTATTTTCATTTCTCCACTTCTTCCCTGGAGGACATTGATAAGTTTCTTTTGCAAGATGACACACAAGCTTTCCGTCGTTAGCACTCTTCTTTTGATTCAGTCTATTGAAAGTAAGATCTGTCATATGTTTCAAATCAATGACATCTTTCCTCAATCTTGGCAAATCAACAGTTTGCTGGTTGATCATAATTTGTAAGAACCTTGGATAAATCAAATATAACTTGCTTGTCACATTCTCCACCAGTAGATCAAAGATGACCCCAGAGAAATTGAAATCAGCTTTTAAGACTAAAGCAGCAAACATTCCTTGATAGATTTCACTCAGTTCATCAAACCCTCCTTGCAACGGACACAAACACCTCAGCACAACAAGTGAAAAATATCTATACGGTGGAGTGAATCCACTTCTTTTAATCGTTGCTCTCGTAATATCACCAGAATACTTGCATCTTAACACACATCCAGTAATCTTTGTCTTTGACAACTTCTTCGGCATGTTTTCATCATCCTCGAATAGGAAAGTGTTTCGAATCGTATCTTCAGAAATCTGAATCTCCTGACCACAAACAGTACTGATTATTACCTTCCTGTCATCTACAGTCTCAACTCTTGCACGTTCCCAGAATTCTCTCTGATGTGAGTAATATGCCGTACAGGGTATAGAGATAGCTGCAAATACTCTTGAACGTTTCAGAAACTCGATTACCCCCTTGTACTTACCAGCATTAGTACCTTTCTCATTTAGACATGCAGTGAGATTGGATCCACTGTTAGCTTTCAATCCTGGAAGATCAATAGAAAACGGACCTCCCGAAGACTCAGTATCGGATTCATGTGCAATGTTTTCTGGATCAGCTTGAACACCTGACATTATGAAAATAACTGCAAACACAATTCAAATCAGCATTATAAAGACAATATCACAGTGTGATCATCACAGAATATATTACATTATAAAGACTAATAGATCAGGATCTCAGTTACACGATTACATGTCCAAAGTGAGACCATTACAGAAATAAAATAGTGTATTAATGCTAACAAGCTAGCATTATCAAATTACACATCAAGCTGAAAATAAACAAACACAGAAACATAAACTCAGAATCAGTCATCCCATAATGGGATCTTCTGGCACTAGCTTTTCCTCATGTTGAATTACACCAAGTTTCTCAAACAAGGTATATAGTAAAGCTGCGTATGGAAATGGTTCTTCCATCTCAAGAAGTTCTTTCATCACATGAATGAGAAAATGTCCCACATTCACTTGAATACCCTCTAGTAGACAATATAGAAACAAAGCCTCAGTACCAGACAGCAGATTATCTCCTTCTTTCCTAAAGGTCACATTCTTCTTGATAGTCCTTAAATGTATCTCATGTTGTTGTAAGATATCATCATCTCTAACCTGAATCCTACCAGCATTAACTACTCTCTCTGGCTTGCATAGCCTTGCAATTATGTCAGATAGTTTGAATCTATTGGGGATCTTTCTCAGATCTTTGCTAGGATACAGTATCTTAACCCCGATGTGAGGAACATTCAACAGGTCTGAGAATTCCTCCATAGTCCACTTATACTGTTGGTTAAATAGGCCTGAATGCACAAATTTCTTCTTACCATCTTCTAAGGCAACATTGGCATAGAATTCCCACAGTAATTCAGGACAGAAGTAATCCCCAATGTCTAAGAATGCTTGACATCCAATTTGTTCCCAAAGACTATAGGTCTGTAGAGTAGCAATGACCTTTTGTTCCACTAAAATGGGTCGTCCTCTAGCCAGAATTCTCCTACGGTCGATGTTAAACATCCATTGCCCAACAAAGGAACCTCCTGACATTCTAATACATACTACAAGCACTTGCATTAGAGAGGCATAACAGAAAATACCAGAGACTAAAAAATTCAAAAAATTCAATATAAAAATCTACCATCGGTTCAATCAAGTGACCATCGGTCGATGGACTGGACCATCGGTCCGATGGTCTAGACCTACGGTAGTTGGTCTAAAGCACATCTACAAACTGATCAATTTAGGACCTACGGCCGAGTGAAGTGTCATCCGGCTGAGTGTGAGACACCATCGGTCGATGGTCAGAGACCATCGGCCGGAGGTAGTTCATCAGATCTGTTTTGTTAAAAACTCCAATTTGATCAATCTGTGGTTTCTGGTTTGGATTATGGTCACAATAGTAGCTAAAGAGGCCGATTAACATATATATATATATATATATATATATATATATATATATATATATATATATATATATATATATATATATATAATATATATATATATATATATATATGTATATATATATATATGTATATATATATATATATATATATCAACAATTTCAACAGATATCGAGCAAAAAACAATCGATTTAAAAATCAAACTACGAATCTACAATCAACGATTTAAAAACGAATGAAAACGAGTTAGATTACCTTGTTAACGGCGCTAGAATCACAATAAAAAGCTGTATTTATGATTTAAAATCAAAAGCTCGTTCCTCAAACTTGATAATCGATGGTAAAACCACACAATTTGCACAGAGTGACTGACCCGTTGGACTCTGGGTCCTTTTATACCCTGTCAGTGACCATCGGTCGATGGTCGAATCCTTCGATCCGATGGTCCAGACACTCGGTCGAGTGTCTTAGTCCTTCGGCCGAGGGTAATTTCATTCGGCCGGTGGTCTATACTTTGAAAAACTTAAAAACTTAACACTTTTCGCATTCAAACTTTACCTTCTTTTTCACATTCACTCCCCCTTGGACTGATCTCCACAGTATTCGTCAACACGGAGAACATAAGATTCCTTTCACAGTAAACCTTTCTGAGAACTGAGTTGTTTGGCTTAAACCATAAACAGAAATGCTCATGCAAACAAACTCAGATATGCATGCATATGCAAAAGCACAGACATATAACTGTACACGGTCCAGTGTGTCATGATTATCCACATTATAACAGATATAATCAGTAACAATTAACCTTTTAGATCTGAAATAAAACAACTTCTAACATCAGTTTCATTAACCAATAACATAAGAAGAATATATGATGTTATCAGCATAAGAACAGATAAAACTGCTTATCATGAATCACACTTCAAGAAGTAAGACACATCTTTTTGTGAGTTGACACATTAAATTGATTAAATCTTTTGATTCGGGGATCAGAACTGAACTACATTGACATGTTTTTCACAGTTCATTAACTTATTTGACAAAGTATATACAGAACAACTTTCAAATATATCAGTAAACATTTATCAACTTTCACCCCAGACTTCGATGATCACGTTATATTAATTACCTTAACACTTTTCAATGTTGAATTTGATCACGAAGTCAGTCCTCATTTGAGATGATGTTTCAGGTAGAACAATTGAGCACAACATGTTGACGCTGTCCTCTTATCACATCAATGTACTTTTAATTTGATTGAACAGAACCATCTCACGATGTTTCTAGCAACCCTGTCAGCCATGAGCTTCTACCTTAAACTCACACCTTTCGTTTCAGATAACCTTGTGAATCTCAAATTTATTGCATACTTTGAAAAGACGCATACCGGCCGCTATAAACCCCATACTTAAACGGAAATCATATGATGTATGATGTTTGATGGATGGAAGTGATAAATATATTTAAGTGATGGAACGCTAAGATATCCTCCAGAAAATATTCCCTCTATCCAGGTCAATAGGCACAATCCCATATCACAGACAAAAGATGTAAAGATCACCAAATGCGAGTTGAACTGAATGATTTAAGTTCTCTATATCTGATGATCTGATAACTTTCTCCCCTTCTAATGTAGATAACTAAATCGTTCAAATAATTCTCCGATTGGAATATTTGTTGTCTCAGACTTAGATAACATAGAAATCGCTGAAGCTCTGTTCAATACTTGATCCATGATTCTCTTGCAATTATGTGGTGCATCAAATAATTTTTATTTTTTTTTTGGATTTTCTGATGTTGCCTTTTCTCCATAAATAAAACAAACAAAATGAATAAGTAAATACAACTATACATGATGGTGATGCACTACTGTCTTTGACGTTAGTAGTAACTGCACGGAAAACCAATCTTCTGAAGTTGAAATCTAGAACCCGATGACGTTGCAATATACAAATCATTCTGTGTCTGTGATACAAGACTGCACTTCTCAACCCTTTTAGAGAAAACATCTCCCTTTGAGTACCCGATATGTATGTTGTTGAATTTCGGTCCAAGTAATAAAGGTAAATAGAAACAAGTATGCATCCTAGACAAAGTATGCTCACCTTGGGGACTCACAAAATTATCCTTTTGCTACCGAGTATAAATCGTAGTAGGGGAGACCTAAACCGTCTGTTGAGTTTCTGAACAACCATTTCTCAGTACATATTCAGCAATAAGTAGGTGACTACCCTCAACCGCTGTAAACCTTTCCATGATTTCCTTATCATGATATTTACGCTTTTTAATATGATAATCTCCATCTAGAATTAGGCCAATAAAGTCCACTAACACATTATCAGACATTCTGTATTACTTGTTTTCACAACTTACATGTCAGTTCAGTATTGCAATCACTTCCCACAATAAAGAATACGCAACTCATTTTCAGGCTTTTCAATTTTTATTGATTTTCCGTTTTTCAATTTTTATTTGTTTTTCTGGTTTTTCTGATTTTTATGGCTTTTCTATTTTCTCTGTACAAAAACATAAAACTATCTAAAAATATAAGCAAAACATGCAGAAATATCATCAAAAACTAATCTATCATGCAAATGGAAAGTAAACATGCCGATGGTCTACAAAATATCATGCAAAGCTACACATATAATACAGGCATTTGTAAATTCTTCACAACTCAGTCTCTTGGTTAGATTCCTCTGTGTCAGAAACCTCAGTTTCCGGAACCACTTCAGTAAGCAATTTAATACCTATTTCCTTTAACAGAAAATCAAATCGCGGTTTATCAAAAGCTTTTGTGAAGAGATCAGCCCTTTGGGCTGTTGTGTCTATCTGCACTACATCTATCAGCTTTTTCTCATAGCAATCTCTAATGAAATGGTATTTAATCCCTATGTGTTTCGTTTTAGAATGATTTACGGGATTCTTAGTGACAGCTATGGCCGCAGTATTATCAACATAAATAGGAGTGTTAGAAATTTGCAAACCGTAGTCACGTAGTTGCTGTTGGATCCAGATGACCTACGATGTATAGCTGGCTGCGGCAATATATTCTGCTTCACACGTGGACTGAGCCACCGCTGTCTGCTTCTTACACTGCCATGTAACTAGCTTGCTTCCCAGAAACTGACAACCTCCTGATGTTGACTTAAAATCTTTCTTACATCCTCCATAGTTTGAATCACTGTATGCTGTGAGATCAAAACCATCCTCACACGGATACCATAACCCTAAGCTGGAAGTATCTTTCAGATACCTCAGAATCTTCTTAACCATGAACATATGATGAACATTAGGATTCGCCTGATAACGAGCACACAGGCAAACCGCAAACATAATATCTGGTCGAGAAGCTGTAAGGTACATTAGAGAACCTATGATTGCCCTGTACAAAGTAGGATCCACTGGAGCACCATCACAATCGGGTGAGATCCCATGATTAACCGACAACGGAGTCTTAGCTGGTCTCTCTGTATCTGCCTGAAAGCGCTTTAGGATATCTGCAACATACTTAGTCTGATGCAAGAAGATGCCTTTATCCCTCTGAGCTACTTGTAGACCTAAGAAAAACTTTATCGTTCCCATCGAACTCATCTTGAACTTCTGTTGCATGACTTTCTGAAATTCATCAACCATACTCTGATCTGTAGACCCGAAGATAATATCATCAACATAGACCTGCACTAACGTAAGGTGTTGTCCCTTCTTTTTGATGAAAAGTGTCTGATCAATGACACCTCTCCGAAAACCATTCTCTAGTATGTAATTGGACAACGTAGCATACCATGCTCTAGGAGCTTGGTGAAGACCATAAAGTGCCTTTTCAAGTCGATAAACCTTTTCTGGGAAATGCGGGTCTTCGAAACCAGGTGGTTGTTCAACAAACACTCTTTCATTGATCTTGCCGTAAAAAAATGCACTTTTAACATCCATTTGAAAAACTTTAAACCCCATGAACGATGCAAAAGCCAAGAAAATCCTGATTGCTTCCAGTCGTGCAACTGGATCAAAAACCTCATCATAGTCAATTTCAGGGATCTGCTGATATCCCTTTACCACCAATCTAGCTTTGTTTCTAATAACGATACCCTGTTCATCCTTCTTGTTCTTCAAAACCCATCGAAGACCATAGGGTACACAACCATGCGGTAGATTGACTAGCTTCCAAACCTTTAAGTGTTTGAATTGTAACAGCTCCTCTTGCATTGCACTAACCCACTCTTCAAACTTCAATGCCTCATATGCATCTTTATGTGACACAAATAACATGAGTGAGCATGCACAAATATTCTTCCTGTCTTATTCAACGTTGAATAAAAAGCTGTTACCACATTCGCACTCTCTGTCTGAACATCTTCCGCTACTGTTAAACTAACACTAGTCACGGGAACCTCTGATGTAGACGGAACTTCAGATGTAGAGGCTTCATTAGACTTCCCTAGAGGAATACTAATGTGAGGAATGCCTCTTGAATCCACATAATAATCATCAAGTCGTTTAGGTGGCAGAATCACACGATTGGATCTACGTACACCTCCTGCTTCAGTTGGCGGTTCAGTCACTGTTACAGTTGGTGGTTGATTATATAGAGGATTAAGATGTTCCTCAATCAGTTGCGTTCGACTAACTTCCTCGTCATCTTCAAGCTCACTATCTTCATCTATATATACTACCCCGTCCTCATTTGAATCAAAATCACCTCTAACACTCTGCGGACTTAGTTGCAAGCTAGAAACCGGATTCTGAACCTGCACTAGAGTAGTGATAACATTTTCAGAAGTGTTTTGACAATCAAAAAATATCTGAGTCAGAACTTCTTCATCTGTAGCGTGTGGCGGAAGATTGAAGGAATCAAATAACTTATTATATTCAAACTGCCATGCGAATCCTTTACTGACACGAGGTGGAGCATTGCGTTGAATATTAACCTCATGATGTTCTTCCACACACTTGGACTCCGTATTATACACCCGTTTGTTCGGATTCCCATATCCCAAGAAGATACCCGAGATCACCTTTGAATTAAATTTTCCTCCAGTGTCTCGTACCAGAATAGTACAAGGTGCACCAAAGGGTTCAAAATGTTTAATGTTTAGCTTTCTCTTATGTAACAGTTCATAACATGTTTTACCATGTCTCTTCACCACTAGAACTCTGTTCATCACGTAGCATGCAGTACTCACGGCTTCACCCCAGAAAACAATTGAAAGACATGAATCTGCTAGCATTGTTCTTGCGGTTTCTATTAGAGTCCTGTTCTTTCTTTCATCAACACCATTTGATTGAGGTGTATAAGCAGGACTGAACTGTTGTTGTATCCCCTTCTCATTACAGAACAGCAGCATCTAATTGTTCTTAAATTCCATACAATTATCAGTACGAATCTTTCTAACCTTCAACTTATACAAACTTTCGAGCTTCAGAATCAAAACTTTAATATGATTGAAAGTATCTGACTTGTGTTTCAACATTACGATCCACGAAAAACAAGAATATTCATCTGTAACCACCAAGCAGTAAGACTCTCCGGTGAGAGTTTTACAGTTAACTGGACCAAAGAGGTCCATGTGCAGCAATTCCAAAGGAATATTAACTGAATGATGCTTCTTGGTAGTATGTGACTTTTTAGTCTAATTCCCTTGCTTACACGGAAGACAACCTTCAGGAATATGAAAACTCTTAACATTCACACCTTCAACCAATTCATTGTGGACTAGATTATTCATCTTCCTTAGACTCAGATGACCCATACGCTTATGCCAGATAATCGACTCCTGTTCAGTAGCCTTTGAAACGAAGGCCTGATGACCTGTGGCTGCCTTAACATGAGCCTTACGCATATCAAGGATATAGAGATCCTTGCACCTTGGAGCTGTCATCAGAATCATGTCTTCCGGAATTACAAACTCTTTTCTCAAAATATAACAAAACTTATCATCAAAAGCAATGGTATACTTTTTGTCAGCAACTTGTGAAACTGAAAGCAGATTGTTCGACATCTGCTCTACATAATTAACTTTATCAAAGCTGACGTTCTCATTAGTAATAACACCCTGAGCAGTAATAAATCCTACTTCACTACCTGCAAAAAAAACTGGTCCTCCATCCACTTTTTTCACATTAGACAGCAAAGACAAGTTCCCAGTCATGTGCCTGGACGCCCCACTATCAACAATCCAAGTACTGCAGCGTGGATTGTAGGCGACCTGCACATTAAAGTAAGAGGATTAGTTAGAAAGGGCCACCCATGCCCTAATGGCAGTGGGTTTCCCATCAACACCAACAACTGGCAAATCCATCCATTGTCCTTTAGATCCAGAAGGACCTTCAGGATTTTGAACATTCTTAACTTCTGATTTAGGTTTCCAAACTGTGTTATTCGGTAATGGTTTTCTATAATAATCATTAGTTTGAAAAGCCTTTTTATCATTTGTTTGCACAGAAAAAGAATTAAACATTGGTGAAGGTGATCTCCTATTAAAGGAACGATTTGGACTAAGATCAACCTTCCTTCTTGGTGTCTGTTGAATGGGTCTACAATTCATAGCCCTGTGTCCCAACCTCCCACAATTGAAGCAGTTAACATTATCAAAATCATGAGAATTAAACAATT
Organism: Rutidosis leptorrhynchoides; assembly: GCF_046630445.1. Taxonomy (NCBI): domain Eukaryota; kingdom Viridiplantae; phylum Streptophyta; class Magnoliopsida; order Asterales; family Asteraceae; genus Rutidosis; species Rutidosis leptorrhynchoides. The sequence continues at coordinate 350,020,852 of NC_092343.1, forward strand.
TGCATCTAATTGGTGAAAACTGTCTCCTGGGTGGTTCAGTATGTTGTCTAGTCGTAGGGGATGATGAGACTTGTTGCTTACCAGTCTGTCGACGACCAGACGGAACATACTTGGACACACTCCCAGATTTGGAACTTGCCCCTGTTGGTGATTTTTCTATCTTAGGACCTGATTCATCTATCCTTCCCTTACTGACAAACTTAGGTGACACTCCCTGGGTGTTCTTCTTCTTATTCTATTTGGGAGTCACAGTTTTTGTAGACTGAGCCTTTTGACTCTCAGTCATCTTACCAGCATTAATAGGATTTTTTAGAATGGTAACTGGTTTAGTGACAAGCTCAAAAGGTTTGCTGTCTTTCTCAGTGTCGATATCAGTATCTGACTCTGTTTCATAGACAACATCTAAAGGCTTCTTCGACTCAAATATCTTAACAGAACTCTCAACAGGTGTTTCTTTAGGCTTACCATATTCTAGTTCTACAACAGGACCCTTAATTTTCTCAACTGGTTTGTTAATATACTCACCTAAAAGTGGCGGGGCAACCTGGTTGTAACCTAAACCCTGCTGTTTAGGAGGATTCAAAGTCTGTTTCACATAAGACATCCTCTGCCAATTGTCGATCCTAGCTTTTTCAGACTCGTATTTCAACTTAAATGAATCCATTTCTGCCTTAAGAGTCTCTATCTGTCCCAAATACATAGTAATCACTTTTCCATCATCTATAACCGTTGATTTTAAGTGACCCACCTAATTTTCTAAAGACTTAATCACATCAACATAGTCTTTCTGTTTATTAAGGTAGAAAAGCGCATCATCATAGTTCTTTTTATTAGTCTGATTCTCCAAACTTAAATTCTTAAGGTCAATTCTAAGCTTAGGACAAGTCTCACATGTAACAGATATCTCATTAAGCTTTGTGATAACACATTCAATCCTCTCAATCTCCTGTTCATAACCAATGCATTTAGAACAATTAGAAACTGAGTCAATACATACCTTATCATTTCTGGGCGTGTTGGCCATGAATGCATAGTCATTTCTTCCAACCTGAGAATCTGCATCTGATTCTGACTCTGACTCTGAGCTCGTACTATCCGAGTAATCAGCCTCATAAGCTCCTTTACTCTCACCTTGATCTCCACAAACTGGACTCTGAACAGTAACAATCTTCTCATCATCACTCTTAAGATCACAGTTGAGTAAATGTTCCAGCTCCTTTCTGAACCAAGTACCCACATGACAACTCATCCCTTCTTCATCATCTGACGCGTTAGTAGTAAACTCAAGATCTGATAAGTCCTGAGCTTTGCAAAACTTATCATACAACCTATCCTTAATCCTCTTCCTGAAGAAAAATTTCATCAGCTCTTCTGCTCTCTTCAACCTAGCATCACATTTGCACACATAGCATGCGCAATTCGGATTATCCTTACCTGTACAACCTGCATTTTTCCAAACAATTCTTTCCTCTTCAATTTCTGCTTCGCTTTTACCTACAAACACAACATTAGCCTTTTGCGTATCTACCGAGATGGACCAGTCACATACTTCATCCGCGTACGTTATAGTCAACGCCTTGGATTGAACAGAACCCGAAGATTCTTTCTCTACAATTACATGTTGTGGTGTAACTGAGATGGTTGTCTGGTGAAAAGGATCATGAAAACCAGGCTTGGGTGGTCTCGTGCAAGTCTTCTTAAAATGACCATATTCATCACAATTGTAGCACCTCACCTTTGACATATCAAAACCAAATTTCGAATCTCGATTCAAACTCAACGATCATTGTCCTGTTCTCTTCAAGTACTTTCTAGCACGTCTCACAATGCTACCCATACAGTAGAGTATATCCATTCTCTCAAGCTCGTCCTCATCAATCTGATCATAGTCTTCATTTTCAAGATGACTATTAAGCACTTGTCCACCAATCATATCGTTGTATGAGTTAACAACAATAGCTGCCAATGCCATATCTTCCTGAATAGATTCGCGAGATCTCTTCTTGATATTCTCAGTTTGAAACACAGGAGTTTGAGTCTGTGTCTGAGTCTGTTGAATCGGAGAATCCTCAATCATCTTAATTGTAGAATTTTGAGCTTGTAATTTAGCATTAAAGTAGCCCGACTGAGACGATGGCGCAGACATTTGTGAAGCATTGGCTGATATGTAAGCTGTCTGTAGTGGAGCATGAGCACCAGAAAACGAAGCTAAAGATGATGCAGCAGCTGCTACAGAACCAAGTCTCTTTCTCTTTGCTTCATCTTGAATGTCCTTCTCCATCAACTTCGACGTAAAAGCTGTTAGTGTCAACGGACGACCTGATGAGCTGTACCTATTCTGAATCTTTTCAATCTCATGATCCCACTTTTCTGGAAGACCATCTTTCAACACCCTTACTGCCTTTTCATGAGGCACCTCAATCCCATAATCTGCCATCTCTGCAACCAATAATCGATATCTTTTCAAAGTCTGTCCTAGAGATTCTAATGGAAGAGCTGCAAACACCCTCCATTCATCCTTCAAAACCTTACCCTTATCCGCACGATAAGTAGCTGTACCCTCTGTTGCTGATTGAAGAGCCAACCAGATAGTATATGATGTTTTGTTTCGGTTCTTAAATTGCTGAAAAATCTCCTTAGACAATGCTTGGGTTAGCTGAGCATAACATCTACACTCAAGATTGTACTCTTCACGCTCTGTGGGACTAAACTGTGAAGTTTCTTTGTGTTCACCATCTGCTCCGCATGGCCATACATACGGATTCTCAATACATTCCCAAAGTCTAGAGTCGACACCGTTTAAGTAAATAACAAACCTAACTTTCCAGTCCAAGAAATTCTTAAGGTTTTCAAGTCTAGGTACTTTATTCGCTGATCCAGATTCACTTTCATTAAGTAAAGTTTTTGTAGTCCAGGTGTAATTACTAACACGCTGTATTCATTTGTCATTTGTTCATTAGTGTCAGACATTTTGACTGATTAAGATTGATTAAGATTACTTAAGTGCAATTAAAAGATTCTGTCTCAAAAGAGGATCGGCCGATGGTCGAGACGATCGGTCGGAGGACGGTGACAATCAGTCGGAGGTCTAAGACTGACGGCCGATGGTGAAAACTCAGTACCTCAATCTTAGCGTAAGGACCTTCGGTCGATGGAAGAGTCAGTCGGCCGATGATAACAGACGATCGGCCGATGGACAAAAGACGAACTGCCGATGGTTAAGACAAACGGTTCTAAGTTATGAAAGACTATCCTCCGGTTCACTGCTAGACGATCGGTCGATTGTGTCTGACGTACGGTCGAGGGTCGTGAAGAACGGTCGATGGTTTAGGATGATCGGCCGAGGGTAGTTCTTACGAATTCTGGGCAGAAAAAGCTAGAGTTTTTCGACAAAAACTTCAATTTTGATCAAATCTGACGTACTAGACTTAAACAAAACCGATAGAAACCTCAGAAACACACCCTTGAACAAAAATAGACTCGAAAACACAAGATTTAAACGTAAAAATTTCAACTTTTGATTGAAAACCCGTTTTGACCAAAACCCTAAAACAAAAACTTATAAAATCGACTAAAAAACTTTTGAATCAGCAACTCTACGCTCTGATACCACTTTGTAGACATACTATGGACCTTAGATCAAATGTATTAACCTAGATTAACGACGGAAACGATAACTAGGGCAAGTCGAATACTTGATTAACTATCGGGATCAATCTAACCAACAAATAGTTGATATAATCGATGCCTAGAGCCTTGTATTCGGTTGGGGATTGGTCTGGGACAGTAAACACAGAGTAATACGACGGCAATAGGGTTTGTGGTGTGTAACCCAACAATGAGCCACAAAACCCGTATATATATATAATTCCAGTGACCATCGGCCGGTTGTCTGGGACCTTCGGCCGATGGTGATAGTCCCTCGACCGATGGTCTCTACCATCGGTCGATGGTCTGAGCAGCCAACCAACTGCTCTTAACCATTTCACGACATTATACTAAGCAATTCAAATACAAAGTATTAATGACGATGTTCATACATGACTGAAATACGAAATACAAAACTAATAGAACTTATTACATAATAGAACTCGGGATTATGCACCAACAATATTCACCGCCTTAGTCTATATATATATATATATATATATATATATATATATATATATATATATATATATATATATATATATATATATATATATATATATATATATATATATATCTTCAAGCCCGTGGTCCAGATTATTTGCGTGACCATGTTCTTGAAGTGGAAGGAGCTCCATGACCTGGTTATACAAAGACACAACAGATACTTATATTATAGTTCAATATTAAAAAATACACGTTATATTGAGCACATGAAATGTAAATTTGAAGGCAAAACCTTAGGTCATAATTTTCAATAGATATTGTCCAACATTATCGGGAAAGCATTTCAACACTTACGGTTGAACTTGTCAAAATTCAACAATAAAATACATGAACACATGATATACCGAATGGTGAATCAATATATACATTATCAGCCGAGCATTTCAACGCAACATCGTTAGTTGATTAAAATAAACATCTAAAAATGTGTACCTAGGATATGTGCAGAATATATGAATAAGGCAAGAGTACAACCAACAACATGATAGTAGTTCTCACATAATACTATATGATTTAGACTTAAAAAAACATTACTGGACATGTATGTATTGAATGTCAGACACACTTGATTAAGATTGAAAAAATTTATGAAAATATAGTCTTTAACATTTACATTTAAAAATATTAGATTTAGATGAACAATTAAACTTCACTTCTAGAAATCTGAAAGAAATACTATTTAAATTCTTAAACACGCATATCTGTTTAAGATATGTTCTATCAAAAACACGTTCGAAAGTTTTTATTTTATAATCACTATAAATAAGTGATGTGCATTCTACTTAAAAATGGGTTCTAACCTGTCTCTTCTAGGCCATCCCAAGTAGCAGCAATTTAGAGCAATAATTAATAGGATGTTTAGCAGTGAACAAACAGACTCTTCAATGACTAAGTAACGTTATCTGGAACAAGATATCCGTAACGCTTAGGCTTAAATCTCTCGGTAAAATATATAACTTCTTACCAATTTTCAATGGGACTTTGCGATTTAAGCATGCGACTTCAGAAACACCCGTGGGACTTTGAGCACTGCACCACTCTTTATGTTCTTTGTACAAACACTACTCAAATCATTCAGTCATTCGTTAAAGTTACAATTCTCTTTCAAAAAAGCCATATATAAAAGAAACAAAATTCATTTAGGGTATGATCTCATGAAGAGATGTAAATATGGAACTGACCACTTATTATAATGACGTAAAGCAATCTTCAAATAATACAAATTTTGTCACTATCGACCTAGCTAATAGCGGTCCGGCTGATATATTTTCTCCGTTAACCCTTTGCATTCAAACTGTAAAAAGGTGGGGGTAATTGTCATGTTAGTTGGGTGAAGTTAACCCATTAAACAATCATACCAGGTTTTTGGTTGTAGATATCAAGTTAGTTTGAAACAAAAAAAACAATGAACCTGATTCCAACAAAAAGTTAGTTGGTCAGCCATAAAACAACCCTAAACCAATTACATTGTACCATCGTCAGTTTTAAATGCATTAGACAACTAACTTTTCCCTACATACAACTAACCAAGAAATATATAACTTGTTCTAAAATGATTAAGATGAAGATATGAATTAATGAACCGAATGTGATGTCTAAATAAGTAAGCATGATAGTACAAACCTCAAGCCTCTGCTCGATCTCATCCCATTCAAACATAGAGAAATCCGTTACCCACAAGATAGAATGCTTGCACTACGCATCATACAACAATATAATACGGTCCTTGAAAATTCTCACTGACATTAAATCGAACACCTTGGGTGCAACAAAAAGCTTCAAAAATCTCAAAATAATTTATTAGAACAAATAACCTGACTATAGCGAAACTGATAATGCTAAAAACGAACATATATTTCATAGCATTATTCCTCAAGAAAGACAAGCTTTTAGTTGCAATTGTTCTATTTACAAGTGATATTCGTTTAAACAATAAAAGGTGAAGACAAAAGACAGATTCGACGAATTGAAGACGCAAAGGTCCAAAAAGCTCAAAAGTACAAAATACAATCAAAGAGGTTCCAATTATTGATAAGAAACGTCTCGAAATTACAAGAGTACAAGATTCAAAACGCAAAGTACAAGATATTAAATTGTACGCAAGGACGTTCGAAAATCCGGAACCGGGACATGAGTCAACTCTCAACGCTCGACGCAATGGACTAAAAATTACAAGTTTACTATGTATATAAATATAATATAATATATAATTAATTATATTAATTATATATATATTATATTTATAAAATAAACCGTCGGCAAAGAAAGAAGCCAAAGTTGTGAGCTGGAATTTCAAACTCCGCGACTCGCGGAGTTTGAAGGAGGAAATGGCCGCGACTCACGGAGTTCCCCTGGACTCAATTCCCTATAAAAGCCAACGCAGTTCGACGAATTTTAATATCAATAATCTATCTCTCTCTCAATATATACGTAAATATATATATATATAATTTATATTTTAATTTTAATTTTAAATCCTAATAATAAGGGTATGTTAGCGAATGTTGTAAGGGTGTAAGTCGAAATTCTGTCCGTGTAACACTACGCTATTTTTAATCATTGTAAGTTATGTTCAACCTTTTTACATTAATGTCTCGTAGCTAAGTTATTATTATGCTTATTTAATCCGAAGTAATCATGATGTTGGGCTAATTACTAAAATTGGGTAATTGGGCTTTGTACCATAATTGGGGTTTGGACAAAAGAACGACACTTGTGGAAATTAGACTATGGGCTATTAATGGGCTTTATATTTGTTTAACTAAATGATAGTTTGTTAATGTTAATATAAAGATTTATAATTGGACGTACTCATAAATTACCATTTACACTCGATCGGACACGATGGGCGGGGTATTTATATGTACGAATAATCGTTCATTTAACCGGACACGGGAATGGATTAATAGCCACTAGAATAATTAAAACAGGGGTGAAATTATGTACAAGGACACTTGGTATAATTGATAACAAAGTATTAACACCTTGGGTTACACTCAGTCGACATCCTGGTGTAATTATTAAACAAAGTATTAAAATCTTGTTACAGTTTAAGTCCCCAATTAGTTGGAATATTTAACTTCGGGTATAAGAATAATTTGACGAGGACACTCGCACTTTATATTTATGACTGATGGACTGTTATGGACAAAAACCAGACGGACATATTAAATAATCCAGGACAAAGGACAATTAACCCATGGGCATAAAACTAAAATCAACACGTCAAACATCATGATTACGGAAGTTTAAATAAGCATAATTATTTTATTTCATATTCAATTTCTTTTATTTTATATTTAATTACACTTCTAATTATCGCATTTTATTTTATTGTTATTGTATTTAATTGCACTTTTAATTATCGTACTTTTAATTATCGCAAGTTTATTTTATCGCATTTTTAGTTATCGCAATTTCATTATCGTTATTTACTTTACGCTTTAAATTAAGTCTTGTATTTATTTTTTTTACATTTGGTTTTAACTGTGACTAAAGTTTTAAAATCGACAAACCGGTCATTAAACGATAAAAACCCCCCTTTATATTAATAATATTACTTATATATATATATTTGTATTTTTATAAAAGTAAACTAATATAGCGTTAAGCTTTGTTTAAAGATTTTCCCTGTGGAACGAACCGGACTTATTAAAAACTACACTACTGTACGATTAGGTACACTGCCTATAAGTGTTGTAGCAAGGTTTAAGTATATCCATTCTATAAATAAATAAATATCTTGTGTAAAATTGTATAATATTTAATAGTATTTCCTTGTAAAATATAAGATATTTTATATACACCTCTGCTTTGACATCAAGTTATTTTTGGCGCCGCTGCGGGGGACAATCTAGCTTAAAAGCCGGAAGCGTAACGCTAAATTTAAAAAAAAAAAATTTATTTTTAGTTTACTTTTATTAAAATACGCTTTTGTAAAAATACGTTTTTAATTATTCGAAAACATAAAAAGAAAACAAAAATATAAATATTTTTAAGAATTTGTTAAATATTTAAGTTTTATAAAGTTTCTTTATTTTTATTTTATAAAAATATAAGTTTTATTTAAAAATTTTGTGTTTATTTAAAATATAAATTTAAAAACCGAAAAAAACCATTTATAAATCTAGTTTTAAGAGTTTTATTATAAGATATTTCTATTTTTATTTTAGTTTTTAAAAAATTTAAGTTTTTATTATATAAATATTTTTATATAAAACAGAAAATAAAAAAAGAAAAAAAAACAAAAACGCGTCAAATTAAATCCTGTACCTGAGTTGAATTTTGCAGCTTCGAATACCGCGACTCGCGGAGCCACTCTGACACGCCGACAGAAACCCTAATCAGGCATTAAATACGGGGTAATTATTAATTATTATTATTATTAACCCTAATTACTTATTATTATTATAATTAGTTTTAAGTTTCTTTTTATTTAATTTATATTTTAGTTAAATTAGTTTAATTAATTTGTAAAATTAATAGTTTTATAAAATAAATATTATAAAAATTATATTTTTATAAAAATTGTAATTTTTACAACTTTTTGTATATTTTTATATTTTATCCCTTTTTAATTGTTTTAGCGTAATATTTGTGTTTTTCGCTAGTTTTTAGTGTTAAACTTAGTTTTTGCCATAGTTATTTTTTTATTTCTAGATTTTTAGGCTTTGTCGTAAAATCCCTTAAGTGCTTTTTCTTTAGACTAAGATTAGGTGCTTTAGAATTTTGCGACGCCTTTTTAAGTTTTAGTTTTTTTTAAGTTATTGCCATTTGGGATATAGTTTTACTTGTAAGCTTTAATATTTTTAGACGCCTTTTACCTATGTATCAATTATCATTCCAATTAGTAATCTCAATTTGCGATTATAATTTTAAGTTAGTGATAGTAATAAGGTTGAGTTAGTCGAGTGTTTTTAAGTTCTATAAGTCACTCTTTTTCTTTCTTATTTTTATTTTTTCGATCTTTTTCCGACACGCTCTTTTTCTTTCTTATTTCTCGTCATTCTAGTTTTTAGGATATAGATTTTTATTCTACTTCTTATCTAAATTTCTTAAAATTACGAAAATTTATTTTAAGTGGTTAAATTGATAGACATCAAAATTTTCTGGTTCGTAGTAATAGTTGGATTTGTACGTGGACCGGGTTATTGGAGCCAAACAGTCCTCAATTATATTGAGACCAAACGAATCCTGCCCCTCTGCTGCATCTTTTGGCTATTCGAAACGTGGGCAAAATCAGAAAAGTCTATTAATTAGATAACTTATATAATTTTTCTTTCCTTTTTAAAAACTAATAGGATATTCAGTGAATGCACCGAGCAAGACGTTCACCACCTTTTGTACGTTCACCACCTGTAACTAGATCAAGACATTTAGCAAATATTACCGCCGTTGATTTTTCTTTAGAATCGTCATCCAGTCGACCAAGTACTCCAATTCAAATTACCGATAATCCATTTTTTGAACCCGACCTCACAATTGAGAATCCGGAGAATATTCAGGGACGATTCATAGATCCTGAACCATTAAATTTTTCTCCGGAACCACCAATCATTCAAACAGAGATTGGTGAGGAACGAACCATTAAATCAGAATCCTCTAGTGATTCCGATTCAACAAATTCAATTATGGAGAATCTAGAACCTTTAAGTATGGAAGACCGAATGAGAGCTAAACGTACTGGCCAAGGTCACGCAATTACTCATCCAGACATTAATGCGCCAGATTATGAAATCAAAGGACAAATTCTACACATGGTGACTAATCAATGCCAATTTAGTGGTGCGCCGAAGGAAGATCCAAATTAACATCTTCGTACCTTTAATAGGATGTGCACACTATTTAAAATAAGAGAAGTGGAGGATGAACAAATATATCTCATGTTATTTCCCTGGACTTTAAAGGGAGAAGCCAAAGATTGGTTGGAATCGTTACCTGAAGGGGCGATTGATACATGGGACGTTTTAGTTGAAAAATTTCTTAAACAATTCTTTCCCGCATCTAAAGCCGTAAGACTTCAAGGAGAAATTGTTACGTTCACACAGAAACCGAATGAAACTCTATATGAGGCGTGGACAAGATTTGGAAAGTTATTAAGAGGATGTCCGCAACATGGTTTAGACACCTGTCAAATAGTACAAATATTCTACCAAGGATGCGACATCACTACAAGAAAATACATCGATATAGCAGCTGGTGGTTCCATTATGAAGAAAACCGAAACTGATGCTTATAAAATTATTGATAACACTGCTTCCCACTCAAATGAGTGGCACCAAGAAAAAGATATCGTTAGATCATCTAAAGCAGCTAGAGCCGATTCTAGCCATGACTTAGATTCCATTTCCGCAAAGATAGATGCTGTCGAGAGACGAATGGAAAAGATGACTAAGGATATTCACTCAATACGAATTAGTTGTGAGCAGTGTGGAGGACCACATTTGACAAAAGATTATCTCAGTATTGAATTAACAATGGAACAAAGAGAGAATATTTCATACATAAACCAAAGGCCTGGAAATAATTATCAGAATAATTATCAACCGCCAAGACCGATTTACAATCAAAACCAGAATTATAACCGAAATATTCCATACAACAACCAACAAGGTCCTAGCAATCAACAAGTATCCAATAATACTTACAACCAGCAAAGACCTAATTTTCAAAACAAACCACCACAACAAACCGATGATAAAAAGCCAAATTTAGAAGATATGATGACGAAGCTAGTTGAAACTCAAACGCAGTTTTTCACATCTCAGAAATAAACTAATGAACAAAATGCTCAAGCATTTAGAAATCAACAAGCTTCTATTCAAAACTTGGAACAAGAAGTAAGTAACCTAGCAAGGTTAATAGGTGAAAGAAAACCGGGAAGTTTACCTAGTGATACAAATGCTAACCCCCGGAATGAAACAGCTAAAGCCATTACCACAAGAAGTGGTACAACACTTAAACCACCTGAAATACATGTAACTTCTGATGAAGCTATTCCTACTCCACAAGAACCACAACCTGAACAAGATAAGGAAAAAGAACCGGTAGTTGAGAAGGTTAATGAAGATAACACAGTTAAGGCTAAACCTTATGTTAAACTATACCAACCACCACTTCCTTACCCGAGTAAAATGAAGAAAGAGAAACTTGAAGCCGAGCAATCCAAATTCTTGGATATGTTTAAACAGATAAATGTAAATCTTCCTTTCATTGATGTGATTTCAGGAATGCCTAGATATGCTAAATTCTTGAGAGATCTAATCTCAAATAGAAAGAAAATGGAAGAACTCTCGGCCGTTACTATGAATGCTAATTGTTCAGTAGTGCTGTTGAATAAGATACCAGAAAAACTATCTGATCCAGGAAGTTTCACAATTCCATGTTTTCTGGGTAGTCTTAGTTCAATAGAAGCATTGGCAGACTTAGGTGCTAGTATAAATTTAATGCATTCACTATACGCTAAACTAGACCTTGGAGAATTGAAACCAACAAGAATAAGCATACAACTAGCTGATAGATCAATAAAATATCCTAGAGGGATAATGGAGAATATGCTAGTTAAAGTTGGTACTTTAGTATTTCCAGTAGATTTTGTTGTTCTGGATATGGAAGAAGATTCTCAAGTTCCTCTCATATTAGGAAGACCATTCTTAAACACGGCTAAAGCAATGATAGACGTGTTTGGTAAGAAAATGACCCTAAGTATAGAGGATGAGAGTGTTACCTTTTCAGTTGATAGAGCAATGCAACAACCGCAATCTGCAGATGATACATGTTATTATATTCAAACTATAGATTCACATGCAGAATTGTTAGAAGAATTTCCAGAATTACAAGGAACAGGAGAATGTTCTTTAGGAGAAGGTAATGAACCAATTGATGAAGCTGAAATGTTAGCTACACTTATAGCTAATGGATATGAACCAACAACAGAAGAAATTCAAATGCTAAAAGAAGAAGACAGATATCGATATAAATCATCGATAGAAGAACCTCCGAAATTAGAGTTAAAGCCACTTCCAAACCATTTGGAATACGCTTATTTACATGGTGAATCTGAATTACCTGTAATAATATCGTCTTCTCTTACTGAAAATGAGAAATCACAACTCATTTCTGTGTTGAAAGCTCATAAACCAGCCATTGCATGGAAGATTCATGATATTAAAGGAATAAGTCCTTCGTATTGCACACATAAAATCCTTATGGAAGAAGGTCATAAAACGTATGTGCAACGCCAACGAAGACTAAATCCTAATATGCAAGATGTAGTTAAGAAAGAGATTATTAAACTGCTAGATGCAGGTTTAATTTATCCAATTTCTGATAGCCCATGGGTAAGCCCAGCTCAATGCGTGCCTAAGAAGGGTGGCATGACTGTCATTACAAATGAGAAAAATGAGCTTATTCCTACTAGGACTGTAACAGGATGGCGTGTATGTATTGATTATAGAAAATTAAATGACGCCACCAGAAAAGATCAATTTCCCTTACCTTTCATTGATCAAATGTTGGAAAGATTAGCCGGAAATAGTTAATATTGTTTTCTAGATGGATTTTTCGGATATTTTCAAATTCCAATAGCACCTGAGGACCAAGAGAAAACCATGTTCACGTGCCCTTATGGCACTTTTGCTTACAAACGCATGCCATTTGGACTTTGCAACGCCCCTGCAACCTTTCAAAGATGTATGATGGCGATTTTTCCTGACATGATAGAAGAATGCATGGAAGTTTTCATGGATGACTTTTCAGTCTTCTGTGATACATTTGAATCATGTCTAGTTAATCTGGAACGAATGCTTATTAGATGCGAACAATGAAATCTAGTACTTAATTGGGAGAAATGCCATTTCATGGTTAAAGAAGGCATCGTTCTTGGTCATAAAATTTCAAAGGAAGGAATTGAAGTTGATAGAGCTAAAGTAGATGTAATTGCTAAACTTCCACATCCCACCAATGTTAGAGGAGTTAGGAGTTCTCTAGGGCATGCCGGTTTTTACCGACGTTTCATAAAATATTTTTCTAAAATTGCCACTCCTATGAATAAACTCCTAGAAAAGGATGCTCCATTCATCTTTTCAGATGAATGTATCAAATCTTTTAATATTCTTAAAGAAAAATTCACTAATGCGCCGATCATGATAACACCAAATTGGAATCTACCGTTTGAACTAATGTGTGATGCAAGTGATTTTGCAATGGGAGCCGTTTTAGGACAAAGGATTGAAAAACGATTTCAACCTATATATTATGCTAGTAAGACGTTACAAGGAGCACAAAAAAATTATACAACTACTGAAAAAGAACTCCTTGCTATTGTCTTTGCTTTTGACAAATTTCGATCATATCTCGTTCTAGCTAAAACGGTGGTCTATACCGACCATTCTGCTCTTAGATACCTATTTTCGAAACAAGATGCTAAACTAAGATTAATCTGTTGGATCTTACTCTTACAAGAGTTCGATATTGAAATCCGAGATAAAAAAGGAGCAGAAAATCTCGCCGCTGATCATCTTTCTCATCTTGAAAATCCCAAATTAGAAGTTCTAAATGAATCGGCAATACAAGACAACTTTCCTGATGAATATCTATTGAAGATAGATTATAATGAAATCCCATGGTTTGCAGACTATGCAAACTACTTAGTTTGTGGATACCTTGAAAAAGGATTATCATACCAAAAACGAAAGAAATTCTTCAGTGATATAAAGCCCTATTTCTGGGAAGATCCACATTTGTTTAAAAGTTGTCCTGATGGAATAATACGCCGATGTGTATTTGGAAATGAAGCTAGTAAAATCTTAAACCATTGTCACACAGGTCCAACAGGAGGGCATTATGGGCCTCAATTAACAGCAAGAAAAGTTTTTGAAGCTGGATTCTATTGGCCTACAATTTACAAAGACGCACACCTTCTTTGCAAATCCTGTGATGCTTGTCAAAGGGCCGGAAAAATAAGTCAACGTGATGAAATGCCACAAAATGTCATCCAAGTATGTGAAGTATTTGATATTTGGGGTATTGACTTGATGGGTCCATTTCCAAAATCTCATAATAATCTCTATATTCTCGTAGCCATTGATTATGTATCTAAATGGGCGGAAGCACAAGCTCTCCCAACTAATGATGCACGAGTTGTAGTCAACTTTTTAAAATGTCTTTTTGCAAGGTTTAGAACACCGAAAGCTTTAATAAGTGATCGGGGTACTCATTTCTGTAATAATCAACTTGAGAAAGTTCTTAAAAGATATGGAGTAACTCATAAAATCTCCACCGCATATCATCCACAAACAAGTGGACAAGTTAAAAATACCAACCGAGCTTTAAAACGTATTCTAGAGAAAACCGTAGGATCAAATCTGAAGGAATGGTCCATTAAATTGGAGGATGCACTCTGGGCTTTTAGAACAGCCTACAAAACTCCAATTGGAACTACACCTTTTAAACTCGTCTACGGAAAAGCATGTCATCTTCCAGTAGAAATTGAACACAAAGCATTTTGGGCTTTGAAGACATGTAATCTTGATTTACATGAAGCCGGACGTCTACGATTAAGTCAACTAAACGAATTAGAAGAATTAAGACATGAAGCATGAAATGTCCCGTTCTTATTGATTAAAAACGTTCCATATTAATTGATTTCGTTGCGAGGTTTTGACCTCTATATGAGACGTTTTTCAAAGACTGCATTCATTTTAAAACAAACCATAACCTTTATTTCATCAATAAAGGTTTAAAAAGCTTTACGTAGATTATCAAATAATGATAATCTAAAATATCCTGTTTACACACGACCATTACATAATGGTTTACAATACAAATATGTTACAACAAAATAAGTTTCTTGAATGCAGTTTTTACACAATATCATACAAGCATGGACTCCAAATCTCGTCCTTATTTAAGTATGCGACAGCGGAAGCTCTTAATAATCACCTGAGAATAAACATGCTTAAAACGTCAACAAAAATGTTGGTGAGTTATAGGTTTAACCTATATATATCAAATCATAATAATAGACCACAAGATTTCATATTTCAATACACATCCCATACATAGAGATAAAAATCATTCATATGGTGAACACCTGGTAACCGACATTAACAAGATGCATATATAAGAATATCCCCATCATTCCGGGACACCCTTCGGATATGATATAAATTTTGAAGTACTAAAGCATCCGGTACTTTGAATGGGGTTTGTTAGGCCTAATAGATCTATCTTTAGGATTCGCGTCAATTAGGGTGTCTGTTCCCTAATTCTTAGATTACCAGACTTAATAAAAAGGGGCATATTCGATTTCGATAATTCAACCATAGAATGTAGTTTCACGTACTTGTGTCTATTTTGTAAATCATTTATAAAACCTGCATGTATTCTCATCCCAAAAATATTAGATTTTAAAAGTGGGACTATAACTCACTTTCACAGATTTTTACTTCGTCGGGAAGTAAGACTTGGCCACTGGTTGATTCACGAACCTATAACAATATATACATATATATCAAAGTATGTTCAAAATATATTTACAACACTTTTAATATATTTTGATGTTTTAAGTTTATTAAGTCAGCTGTCCTCGTTAGTAACCTACAACTAGTTGTCCACAGTTAGATGTACAGAAATAAATTGATAAATATTATCTTGAATCAATCCACGACCCAGTGTATACGTATCTCAGTATTGATCACAACTCAAACTATATATATTTTGGAATCAACCTCAAACCTGTATAGCTAACTCCAACATTCACATATAGAGTGTCTATGGTTGTTCCGAAATATATATAGATGTGTTGACATGATAGGTCGAAACATTGTGTACGTGTCTATGGTATCTCAAGATTACATAATATACAATACAAGTTGATTAAGTTATGGTTGGAATAGATTTGTTACCAATTTTCACGTAGCTAAAATGAGAAAAATTATCTAATCTTGTTTTTTTCCCATAACTTCTTCATTTTAAATCCGTTTTGAGTGAATCAAATTGCTATGGTTTCATATTGAACTCTATTTTATGAATCTAAACAAAAAAAGTATAGGTTTATAGTCGGAAAAATAAGTTACAAGTCATTTTTGTAAAGGTAATCATTTCAGTCGAAAGAACGACGTCTAGATGACCATTTTAGAAAACATACTTCCACTTTGAGTTTAACCATAATTTTTGGATATAGTTTCATGTTCATAATAAAAATCATTTTCTCAGAATAACAACTTTTAAATCAAAGTTTATCATAGTTTTTAATTAACTAACCCAAAACAGCCCGCGGTGTTACTACGACGGCGTAAATCCGGTTTTACACTGTTTTTCGTGTTTCCAGGTTTTAAATCATTAAGTTAGCATATCATATAGATATATAACATGTGTTTAGTGGATTTTAAAAGTCAAGTTAGAAGGATTAACTCTTGTTTGCGAACAAGTTTAGAATTAACTAAACTATGTTCTAGTGATTACAAGTTTAAACCTTCGAATAAGATAGCTTTATATGTATGAATCGAATGATGTTATGAACATCATTACTACCTTAAGTTCCTTGGATAAACCTACTGGAAAATAGAAAAATGGATCTAGCTTCAACGGATCCTTGGATGGCTTGAAGTTCTTGAAGCAGAATCATGATACGAAAACAAGTTCAAGTAAGATCATCACTTGAAATAAGATTGTTATAGTTATAGAAATTGAACCAAAGTTTGAATATGATTATTACTTTGTATTAGAATGATAACCTACTGTAAGAAACAAAGATTTCTTGAGGTTGGATGATCACCTTACAAGATTGGAAGTGAGCTAGCAAACTTGAAAGTATTCTTGATTTTATGTAACTAGAATTTGTAGAATATATGAAGAACACTTAGAACTTGAAGATAGAACTTGAGAGAGATCAATTAGATGAAGAAAATTGAAGAATGAAAGTGTTTGTAGGTGTTTTTGGTCGTTGGTGTATGGATTAGATATAAAGGATATGTAATTTTGTTTTCATGTAAATAAGTCATGAATGATTACTCATATTTTTGTAATTTTATGAGATATTTCATGCTAGTTGCCAAATGATGGTTCCCACACGTGTTAGGTGACTCACATGGGCTGCTAAGAGCTGATAATTGGAGTGTATATACCAATAGTACATACATCTAAAAGCTGTGTATTGTACGTGTACGAATACGGGTGCATACGAGTAGAATTGTTGATGAAACTGAATGAGGATGTAATTGTAAGCATTTTTGTTAAGTAGAAGTATTTTGATAAGTGTATTGAAGTCTTTCAAAAGTGTATAAATACATATTAAAACACTACATGTATATACATTTTAAATGAGTCGTTAAATCATCGTTAGTCGTTACATGTAAGTGTTGTTTTGAAACCTTTAGGTTAACTATCTGGTTAAATGTTGTTAACCCAATGTTTATAATATCAAATGAGATTTTAAATTATTATATTATCATGATATTATCATGTATGAATATATCTTAATATGATATATATACATTAAATGTCTTTACAACGATAATCGTTACATATGTCTCGTTTAAAAATCATTAAGTTAGTAGTCTTGTTTTTACATATGTAGTTCATTGTTAATATACTTAATGATATGTTTACTTATCATAGTATCATGTTAACTATATATATATCCATATATATGTTATCATATAGTGTTTACAAGTTTTAACGTTCGTGAATCACCGGTCAACTTGGGTGGTCAATTGTCTATATGAAACATATTTCAATTAATCAAGTCTTAACAAGTTTGATTGCTTAACATGTTGGAAACATTTAATCATGTAAATATCAATCTCAATTAATATATATAAACATGGAAAAGTTCGGGTCACTACAGTACCTACCCGTTAAATAAATTTCGTCCCGAAATTTTAAGCTGTTGAAGGTGTTGACGAATCTTCTGGAAATAGATGCGGGTATTTCTTCTTCATCTGATCTTCACGCTCCCAGGTGAACTCAGGTCCTCTACGAGCATTCCATCGAACCTTAACAATTGGTATCTTGTTTTGCTTAAGTCTTTTAACCTCACGATCCATTATTTCGACGGGTTCTTCGATGAATTGACGTTTTTCGTTGATTTGGATTTCATCTAACGGAATAGTGAGATCTTCTTTAGCAAAACATTTCTTCAAATTCGAGACGTGGAAAGTGTTATGTACAGTCGCGAGTTGTTGAGGTAACTCAAGTCGGTAAGCTACTGGTCCGACATGATCAATAATCTTGAATGGTCCAATATACCTTTGATTTAATTTCCCTCGTTTACCAAATCGAACAACGCCTTTCCAAGGTGCAACTTTAAGCATGACCATCTCTCCAATTTCAAATTCTATATCTTTTCTTTTAATGTCAGCGTAGCTCTTTTGTCGACTTTGGGCGGTTTTCAACCGTCGTTGAATTTGGATGATCTTCTCGGTAGTTTCTTGTATAATCTCCGGACCCGTAATCTGTCTATACCCCACTTCACTCCAACAAATCGGAGACCTGCACTTTCTACCATAAAGTGCTTCAAAAGGCGCCATCTCAATGCTTGAATGGTAGCTGTTGTTGTAGGAAAATTCTGCTAACGGTAGATGTCGATCCCAACTATTTCTGAAATCAATAACACATGCTCGTAGCATGTCTTCAAGCTTTTGTATCGTCCTTTCGCTCTGCCCATCAGTTTGTGGATGATAGGCAGTACTCATGTCTAGACGAGTTCCTAATGCTTGCTGTAATGTCTGCCAGAATCTTGAAATAAATCTGCCATCCCTATCAGAGATAATAGAGATTGGTATTCCATGTCTGGAGACGACTTCCTTCAAATACAGTCGTGCTAACTTCTCCATCTTGCCATCTTCTCTTATTGGCAGGAAGTGTGCTGATTTGGTGAGACGATCAACTATTACCCAAATTGTGACAACCCGGAAATTTCCAACCAAATTTAAACTTTATCTTTATATTATTCCGACACGATAAGCAAAGTTTGTTAAGTTAAATCTCAAGAAATTTAAATTGTGTTCATACATTCATTATAACCTCGAACAAATTCCGACGATTCACGAACCGTTATATATAAATAAATATGTATATATATGTATATGTATATATATTATAACTTGAGAATATTAATAAAGTATTAAACGTATAATACTTTACATGAACGTATTTGTTTCAATATGTTTATCGATGGAATTAGAAGATAATATCAAATGATTGATTTATCAGATACATTGTGATATGATTACGGGTCTATGTTATGAGGTCCACTGTGATTTAAGAAATCTATTCTTTTTTACAACATTCGAAAAATGGTAAAGTGATTTATAAGTAAGAACGTGAAGTGTAACTAACTTAGATGTTGGATATTGACAAGTTAAGTAACTCGACATTTTTCATTAAGATGATTTCATACGTTTATTTAACCTTTGAACTTTATCCCATGCTTCACCAACAGACTGTAATTTAAAAACTTGAAACCTATTATGAATATATATGATTCTACTTTTCTAAAACGTTTTATGATATAACGATTTCCATTATTTTAACCTTTAAACAAAATGATTCTTAAAAATATATTTGGTTTTGGAAAACAAAATTATTATATTTATTTGATTTAGTTTCAAACGTAGAAAAACGTTTTCAGCTTATAAAGAACTTTATTATTAAAACGTATATAACTTTTATAAATATCTAGAACCCCTTTTGACAACTCATTACTTAACTAGTATGATAAAGATCACGATATTTATATTTTATTTTAATAAATATATATAATGATTTAAATTAATATTATATATATTTATACGCGTATTATACGTACATAGTTTATACTTTTACTATACTTAAACTTTACCTTTACTTTATTTTTACTTTACTTTAACTTTAATAATTCACTTTAATAATTCATACTTTAATAATTTACTTTAATAATTCATACTTTAATAATTCACTTTAATAATTCATACTTTAATAATTCATACTTTAATAATTCACTTTAATAATTCATACTTTAATAATTCACTTTAATAATTCAAAAATCTATTATAAATAGAATTCAATAGGTTTCATTATTTCATAGAAACTTGAAAATATTTTTCTCTAAAATCTCAATCGATTTACATATATATATTTACTCCGTATTATTTCAAGATATTATTAGTATACATAAAATATTACGACGGAGTGCTGTCCAAGTGATTTTGAAATTGTTTTTCGAGTAGGATATGATTAAGGAAATTATAGGTTATAGCTATGGAGCTGATTGAGTATGGTTCATGGGTATGCTCGTGAGGTCAATATAGTGTTTATCATTTCCGTTGCGTCAACGTACCTTTCCTACAATATTGAATCTCAATATTGATACGTGAGTACTCATAATTTAACTTTTACATACTAATAGTGTATCCCTGACTAGTGCTCGAGTATTTAGGATTATGCATGCTTGTACTTTTGATATTGCCCTTAGACAGGTTAGGTTGAATCTTGAATTAGTTACACTTGCGGTTGAGATAAGGTATAAGATATGCATGTCCTTGGAAAGCTAGCAAAAAATTAAGAACTTTTCCTTTAGATATCGAATGGTTTCGATGAACGGATTAGAAGTTATAATCAATTGAATTTTTGATATTTTTATTAAAAATGATTATTATTATTATTATTGTCGTTTTTATCGTCGTTCTAGTTTTATCTTATTATTATTATCATTATCAATAAAAGGGATTTATCATTAAAAATTATTATTTTTTTATTATTACTATCGTTATTATCGTTAAAGTTATAATTAGTATTATTATTATTATCCAATTATTATTATTATTATTATTATTATTATTATTATTATTATTATTATTATTATTATTATTATTATTATTAGTATTAGTATTATTATTATTATTATTATCATTATTAATATATATATCATTATTTAAAAATAGTTATTGTTATTGTTATTATTATTACTACTATATTATCATTAAGATAATTATTAGTATTATCGTTAATAATGTTATAGTAACTATTATTATTAATATTAGTGTAATTAAAACAAATATTTGTAACACCTAATTATTTTGATTACTATTATTATCATTATTATGAACACGATATAAAAGACGATTAAAAGCTATTAAACGAAACGATTAGGAAATAATGAGTAAGAGTATCATGATGAAATTAAAATATTATAAGATATTGATTTAGATAAAATTATCGTTCTTATTATTTTTATCATTACTATTATTATTAAAAGTATCGTTAGTATTAAAACAATCATTTTAACAAAAATTATCATTTTAATAGAAATGTTATTGTTACTATAAAATATCATTATTATTATTATTATTTTAAATAGAATTATTATTTTAAAGATAATATTAAAAATTATTGTAAATATTAAAGTTATCATAATTAGAATTATCGTTTTATCATAATGTCATCCTTGTAATTATAAATATTGATATTTTTATAATAATTATTATTATTACAAAATAATACAACTTTTACTTACTATCATTATAGATATTCTTTTATCAAATAAATATGTGATACAAACATATTTTACTACGTCTAATAACTTACTTTAATAATACGTATCATATTATCTTTATGATATTAAATGAACCCTATAAATTTTATTCCTTAATATATATAAAAGTATATTTTATTATAATAATTTAATATAAAATTTTATTTATTAATAAATAAATTATATTATTTACTCTAATAAATATTTTAAAAATATTTAAAAATATAAAACGACGATATTTAAACTCTATATTAATCCTGTATAGATTTTTGGAAATTATTTTGAGTCAAATTTACTTTTGTTGACTTTTGCATATTAGTCTCGAGCATTAGGATTGTGGTACACTATGACTTGACCTAATTTGTTAGACAAATATTGACCAATACATAAATATATATAATTTATTTAGGTTCGTGAATCCGAGGCCAACCTTGCACTTGTTCAATGACGTTATATGTATTTTTACTACGAAATACAGTATGGTGAGTTTCATTTGCCTTTTTACCCTTTATATTTTTGGAACTGAGAATACATGCACTTTTATAAATGTTTGACAAAATAGACACAAGTAATTGAAACTACATTCTATGGTTGAATTATCGAAATTGAATATGCCCCTTTTTATTAAAGTCTTGTAATCTAAGAATTAAGGAACAGATACCCTAATTGACGCGAATCCTAAAGATAGATCTATTGGGCCCAACAAGCCCCATCCAAAGTACCGAATGCTTTAGTACTTTGAAATTTATATCATGTCCGAAGGAGGATCCCGGAATGATGGGGATATTCTTATATGCATATTGTGAATGTCGGTTACCAGGTGTTCAATCCATATGAATGATTTTTGTCTCTATGCATGGGACGTATATTTGTGAGAACTGGAAATGAAATTCTTGTGGTCTATTAAAATGATGAAAATGAATGATTATGATAAACTAATGAACTCACCAACCTTTTGGTTGACACTTTAAAGCATGTTTATTCTCAGGTATTAAAGAAATCTTCCGCTGTGCATTTGCTCATTTTAAAGATATTATTTGGAGTCTTTCATAGCATATTTCGAAGAACGTTGCATTCGAGTCATTGAGTTCATCAAAGATTATTATTAAATCAATTTATAGTTGGATAGTGGATATTATGAAATGGTATGCATGCCTGTCAATTTTCGATGTAAAGAAAGTTTGTCTTTTAAAAACGAATGCACTGTTTGTAAAATGTATCATATAGAGGTCAAATACCTCGCAATGTAATCAACTATTGTGAATCATTTATAATGTATATGAACGGGTCCTTTCAGTTGGTATCAGAGCGGTGGTCTTAGCGAACCAGGTCTGCATTAGTGTGTTTAACTGATAAGTCGTTAGGATGCATTAGTGAGTCTGGACTTCGACAGTGTCTGCATGTCAACAGTTTTGCTTATCATTTCTAGTCGAAAATCATCTGCTTATCATCCATAGACAAAATGCATTTGCTCAGGTTCTTCGCCAACAGTTTTGCTACATTAATTGCATGAGTAGTGTATAGACAAAATTCATATCTTAGCGTATCTGCTAAATCATATCTTATCGTATTTGTTACTTTAAACTTTGCCTGACATATCCCGCAAATTCCTCCGTAATCTATAAAATCTTTTGATCTCTATATATAGATATCCTATGTAAATAGAATACCACCCGATAGCCGAAAAATCATTTTATATAAAAAAAAATCCTTTATCCAATCGTACGAAATGGAATTTGTCATCAGTTATAGTCACTCGGATTCCGAAATAGAATCTCACTCAAGCTCCGAAAGCAGTGTGACCGGAATGGATCAACCAATCAGTCATCACCTATTCTGGATGAATTGGGGATGGGTTCGTAGCCTCCTCAATCATTAGAGACAAGAAGAAGGTGATCCCTTCCATTCACCACATTGCCCTCTTGGCGAAGAACCTGAAGCACTTACCGGCGAACCTGTTCGAGACACCATTTTCTCGCTCATTTCCAGAGTATCTCGTTACGATTATATATTACATCAAATTTTAGATTTTATTTATCCGCTCGTCCGAACCGACAATCACCCCGGTGTAATAGAAGAAGTCAACGAGCTTCGAGCTCGAGTAGTGGCTTTGGAGAATATGGTGTAGAGATTACAAACGCTAGCAGCAGCATCAGCAGCATAACCGGTACCACCATCATCAACGCCAACAGTACCATTACCACCTCCAACCACAACCGCATCGTAAATCTCAACTTCACAATCTATCCCACGAGCATCAACGTCATACGCACCATAGATACCAAGCGGTACCAACAACAATAACTGACGAAGTATTAATTCATAACTTCATTGGAGAAACATTCCGTGGCGATTATGTAATCTCTAAAGTCTTAGAGATTATCTAATGTAGGCCTAACCATAAATCAGTTAAGCGAACCAAAATGATAGAAGGAAGAGTAGAAACCCTGATAAAAATGGTGTGTGATTAACAAGTTAAACTTGTTTTACCAACAACATCAACAGTACCGTCAACATCACCAGCATCGTCAGTACAATTAACATCAGAATCAACAACACCTATAACATCACAAACTCCGTCAGTTCAAGAATCACTGTGGACATCATTACGAATCAATAACATGTATATTGTATCAACGAGTTATGAAGAATTAACTCATTCCCTCTAAAGAAATTATATGTATATTATATATATATATATATATATATATATATATATATATATATATATATATATATATATTTAAAATAAATCTTTCCGTGCTAAGCTATTGTGTGTGAATCTTAACTACTCGGTTAATTCGTATTACAAATATGCAATAATGTACGTCCTTCGGCCGCAACTTAACCAGCGTTAACTACAATCTCTGTCGCAATTCAACAAATTCCAATTCATAATAAATCAAGTATATATTTGATTTTACACTTTCATCATTGATGTAACCGAAACTTTTCAGATAACATCATTCGTACTTTGCGAAGTTCACAAGAATTTAATGAAAACCAACATCACATCTCAACAAATAAAGAAGTATTGATTCATAATTTCAATATTATTGAAGAAATACTTATGTAACCTCTAAAGCCTTCAAGGAATTATTCAATTCTAGTTCCAACCGTAATCGAATGAGTTTAATTTAGTATTAACTCATTAAAATCTATGTTACATCTGAGGAGAATATATACATATATATTTTCATAAAGACTGTAATAAAATTCTTATGTACAAAATATTAATTGTGAATTTTTTTTAACGGGTAGGTAATACCCGAGAGATATATAAATTCACAATTAATATGTTACATTCTTCGAATTTGATTCAGCAAATCATCCATTATACTCCCTACTTTCACAACAATATACATTCTTTTAAAGAAATCAAAACAACCATACTCATTCAAAATTTAATTACATATTCTGATTTTGAAATCTCAAAATTCAACTTGAGATATGACCAAATCATCACTCTTAGATCCTTACATCTTTCACAAGCTATATTTTGACTTCAAAATTGTGTTAGAATATCAAATGTATGTTAACGATTACAATCTATGTTCAAACCCTTCAAAAATTTCTGAAGACACTTCGAATGATGAGCAATCGAGATGATGATCCAACCACATGTTACCCACAGTTATGTACCCGAAAAACTCTTGAAACCAAAGTAAAAGTTTAAACAACGTATCCGCGTTAGATTCTTTGGCATTTATTAGCAAAAATAACTTTACGACTCCTATTCAAAGTAGCCAGTTTTGTCACTGCTCCAGCAAGTCAACTTCGAATTTTCAGTCAGACTAACCTTATTATAACCTTGAGATATACACCATCGTTACCAGTGAACCTTTTACATTCCACCACATTATTAGCAGATGTACCAACAACTTCATTACCCTTTGACTTTAGCCTCTCCAAAAAGTCATTATAATTATTCATTGAAACCCCATCATTTACTCATTCGCATCTTGTAATGAGGATTACCATACGAATCATTGGGAATTAGCAATCAGTATTTTGAAATCTCGCAGCATGTCTACGCCAACAGTTATATGTGTATATATAACGTCTATCTTCTGGACTTAATTTGAATGTGAAGTTTCTGAAAAACACTCCGAACTACGAATTGGTTCTCCGAAAATGGAAAAAATGCTGATGAAGTAGCAAAAACAATAAACGACTTTAAACGGTAAAAGTTGGATGATAATGATGAAGTGTACTGGCAAAGCGCAGAAAAAGAGAAGTTTTGGAACTGGAAAACGGATTGAGCAAAGTAGGAAGGAGGCTGTGGACAAATTACAAAGACTGAACCTGACTTTAAAGGATCTAAATGATTCAGTACCTGCTGAAGTCATTAACGAATACCTTGCTCCTGACTCTAAACCCCTGCGGACAATATTCTTCATCATCCTCTGATATTAGAAATTCTAAAATATCATCATATCTTTCATTATAAATATCCTCCATATTTCTGAAGATATTTTCTTAATTTTTCTTATTTGAAATCATTTACCTCTTCGCACTATCTGTATTACATCATAAAAGAAACTATTTTAGTTTCTAAATTCTGAAACATTCAAGTTTAAAATAGGAATATTTTGAAGTAGTGTTGGGAACTGAAGCATAAATTAGTATAATATAATGACACTTGATCAATGTGATTATATTACAGTAAGTCATGCTGAGTTTCTAAATGGAACGTGATGATTCACAGATCATAACATCATCATGTGCCATGTTATACGACTCTTGTATTCTATTTAACCTCTAAAATATCAAGAAAATATTTCTTCATGATTCGGCCTTTTCCAAGATATTCTAGTAATTTGACAAGTCAAGATCGTGCCATCACAATTTTCTTTCTAGAACATTAACAATGTTCATTCCGAAATTCATATCTGTGAATTCTGGACCATTACAAGCGGTGCTTAATCGCAAGAAGAAGAAACGAAAGGACAAAACTCCGAAATAGAAATTGGGGTATAAATTGCAGAAAATAAAAGAGAGCATTAACTGTGAATGATAATGATTATAGAAGACAGAAGCAGAGACTTTGAAATATAAGGTAACATATAAAGCCCAACGACAAACCAGAAATTATAAACCATATATATCGATGCATATAGCAATATAAAGACACGGGAGAACTAGAAACACTATAAACCCAAGAGTATAGTAGAAGTAAATAGATTCTTCCGGCGGTAGATGAAAAAAAAGAATGACCGATATGAAAGTTAGAAGTATATTGAGAATCAGAACTGGATGGAGCATATTGATGAATACTTTGAAATATGAGTTGAGGGGGAAAGAATAGAAGGTGATGAAACATGACTAGAAACTTAGAAATCAATAGATTTAACTCACACAATGGCGAAATAAGTGAATCAAACCCTCTAGTGAATAGGTTAAGTTTTTTTTTTTTTGATTAATTTAGTCAAACCACAACTAAATCAAGTGTGATTAGATCAACACATAGAGCTATTATTCACCACCTGGGTGATTTGGACTGAAAGAGAATCGGAGGAGCTCACTAGATCTGAGTGTGTGTAACAAATGAGAGGCTTAACCTAAAATGAAGAACATAAGACTTTATATACCCCTGCTGTTGACTCACCCATACGATTCATTCATCACACGTACGAGTTGGCTTCATCAGCCGTACGGGTGATCACTCACTCGTGTATTCTCATTTAGGTTGTAATTGTGATTTAGCTCAGCATCAACCGTGCGTATGAGCCTGGTAGCCGTACTAGTGAGGCTTCACTCGTACGTCTGACTAAGTCTAACATAGTCAAACATCTAAATCTCGTTCCTGCAGTTCCTGTAACCACATACAAACACGGATAGGATAATAACGAGCAATCATGGTGGCCTGTAAACTGTTGTACCTGCAATGGACGTGGGTAGATGTCTAGGGACTTGCATAAAATGCATCAACAGAAGGTGTGAGTTGTAAGGAAATGAAGGAGGTGAATTTATAAGAAAATCTCTGACAAAACAATTAAAATGGACGATCGCATTTAAAGCGGATCCTAATTCCCTTGATTACCGGAGAGTCAAATCTTATTAAGAAGATTTTCTTCAAATCCCTTGAAATCTGGGAATCAATCATATCTACGTCAATTGATAAGATGAATCTACACTTACTCATTTCACTCTTCTATGTTAGCTTCATTCGTACTCTTCATATAAATGGATTGTTTATCCAAATTATTCGCTGATGATAAAACTCTAATTTTCAGCCTGTATGCATCATGAAAACATACTTATTATCATTCACGACCTTTCTACTCAAATTTCGGGACGAAATTTCTTTAACGGGTAGGTACTGTGACAACCCGGAAATTTCCAACCAAATTTAAACTTTATCTTTATATTATTCCGACACGATAAGAAAAGTTTGTTAAGTTAAATCTCAAGAATTTTAAATTGTGTTCATACATTCATTATAACCTCGAACAAATTCCGACGATTCACGAACCATTATATATAAATAAATATGTATATATATGTATATATATTATAACTTGAGAATATTAATAAAGTATTAAACGTATAATACTTTACATGAACGTATTTATTTCAATATGTTTATCGATGGAATTAGAAGATAATATCAAATGATTGATTTATCAGATACATTGTGATATGATTACGGGTCTATGTTATGAGGTCCACTGTGATTTAAGAAATCTATTCTTTTTTACAACATTCAAAAAATGGTAAAGTGATTTATAAGTAAGAACGTGAAGTGTAACTAACTTAGATGTTGGATATTGACAAGTTAAGTAACTCGACATTTTTCATTAAGATGATTTCATACGTTTATTTAACCTTTGAACTTTATCCCATGCTTCACCAATAGACTGTAATTTAAAAACTTGAAACCTATTATGAATATATATGATTCTACTTTTCTAAAACGTTTTATGATATAACGATTTCCATTATTTTAACCTTTAAACAAAATGATTCTTAAAAATATATTTAGTTTTGGAAAACAAAATTATTATATTTATTTGATTTAGTTTCAAACGTAGAAAAACGTTTTCAGCTTAAAAAGAACTTTATTATTAAAACGTATATAACTTTTATAAATATCTAGAACCACTTTTGACAACTCATTATTTAAATAGTATGATAAAGATAACGATATTTATATTTTATTTTATTAAATATATATAACGATTTAAATTAATATTATATATATTTATACGCGTATTATACGTACATAGTTTATACTTTTACTATACTTAAACTTTACCTTTACTTTATTTTTACTTTACTTTAACTTTAATAATTCACTTTAATAATTCATACTTTAATAATTTACTTTAATAATTCATACTTTAATAATTCACTTTAATAATTCATACTTTAATAATTCATACTTTAATAATTCACTTTAATAATTCATACTTTAATAATTCACTTTAATAATTCAAAAATCTATTATAAATAGAATTCAATAGGTTTCATTATTTCATAGAAACTTGAAAATATTTTTCTCTAAACTCTCTCAATCGATTTACATATATATATATTTACTCCGTATTATTTCAAGATATTATTAGTATACATAAAATATTACGACGGAGTGCTGTCCAAGTGATTTCGAAATTGTTTTTCGAGTAGGATATGATTAAGGAAATTATAGGTTATAGCTATGGAGGTGATTGAGTATGGTTCATGGGTATGCTCGTGAGGTCAATATAGTGTTTATCATTTCCGTTGCGTCTACGTACCTTTCCTACAATATTGAATCTCAATATTGATACGTGAGTACTCATAATTTAACTTTTACATACTAATAGTGTATCCCTGACTAGTGCTCGAGTATTTAGGATTATGCATGCTTGTACTTTTGATATTTCCCTTAGACAGGTTAGGTTGAATCTTGAATTAGTTACACTTGCGGTTGAGATAAGGTATAAGATATGCATGTCCTTGGAAAGCTAGCGAAAAATTAAGAACTTTTCCTTTAGATATCGAATGGTTTCGATGAACGGATTAGAAGTTATAATCAATTGAATTTTTGATATTTTTATTAAAAATGATGATTATTATTATTATTGTCGTTTTTATCGTCGTTCTAGTTTTATCTTATTATTATTATCATTATTATTATCTTTATCAATAAAAGGGATTTATCATTAAAAATTGTTATTTTTTTTATTATTACTATCGTTATTATCGTTAAAGTTATAATTAGTATTATTATTATTATTATCCAATTATTATTATTATTATTATTATTATTATTATTATTATTATTATTATTATTATTATTATTATTATTATTATTATTATTATCATTAATAATGTTATAGTAACTATCATTATTAATATTAGTGTAATTAAAACAAATATTTGTAACACCTAATTATTTTGATTACTATTATTATCATTATTATGAACACGATATAAAAGACGATTAAAAGCTATTAAACGAAACGATTAGGAAATAATGAGTAAGAGTATCATGATGAAATTAAAATGTTATAAGATATTGATTTAGATAAAATTATCGTTCTTATTATTTTTATCATTACTATTATTATTAAAAGTATCGTTAGTATTAAAACTATCATTTTAACAAAAATTATCATTTTAATAGAAATGTCATTGTTACTATAAAATATCATTATTATT
The DNA here is from genome assembly GCF_046630445.1 of Rutidosis leptorrhynchoides. NCBI lineage: Eukaryota > Viridiplantae > Streptophyta > Magnoliopsida > Asterales > Asteraceae > Rutidosis > Rutidosis leptorrhynchoides. The sequence continues at coordinate 350,051,168 of NC_092343.1, forward strand.
ATTATTTTAAATAGAATTATTATTTTAAAGATAATATTAAAAATTATCGTAAATATTAAAGTTATCATAATTAGAATTATCGTTTTATCATAATGTCATCCTTGTAATTATAAATATTGATATTTTTATAATAATTATTATTATTACAAAATAATACAACTTTTACTTGCTATCATTATAGATATTCTTTTATCAAATAAATATGTGATACAAACATATTTTACTACGTCTAATAACTTACTTTAATAATACCTATCATATTATCTTTATGATATTAAATGAACCCTATAAATTTTATTCCTTAATATATATAAAAGTATATTTTATTATATAAATTTAATATAAAATTTTATTTATTAATAAATAAATTATATTATTTACTCTAATAAATCTTTTAAAAATATTTAAAAATATAAAACGACGATATTTAAACTCTATATTAATCATGTATAGATTTTTGGAAATTATTTTGAGTCAAATTTACTTTTGTTGACTTTTGCATATTAGTCTCGAGCATTAGGATTGTGGTACACTATGACTTGACCTAATTTGTTAGGCAAATATTGACCAACACATAAATATATATAATTAATTTAGGTTCGTGAATCCGAGGCCAACCTTGCACTTGTTCAATGACGTTATATGTATTTTTACTACGAAATACAGTATGGTAAGTTTCATTTGCCTTTTTATGTAATGACCCGCACTTTTTCGATCGTTCTATACTTATAAGAATAATATTTACATAAATTAAACCTTACCAACATGATAAGCAATCCAAATTGATGAGATTTATGTTTTTGAAAAGAGTTTACACAACGTTTGACCGTCTAGTTTGACCGATGATATCACGAACTATACAATATATGATAATTATACGTTTATGTATATATATGTATACATACATATTTAACATGATCTAAGAATGTTATAATATCTTATTTTGTATTAATAACAATAAGTTATAAGTATATTTTGAAACTACTAACTTAAGTTTTCAAAACGATAACCATACGTAACGTTAATTGACATAAATACTTATGACCTATAATGTTTATACATATATCGTATAGGTAATGTATTTAATCACTTTTAAAGACTTAAATACATAAAACCATATAAGTGTATTCACAAAAGATAGCTATATTTGAATCCTCATTCCATTTTTCACAAAATTTCTATACGTATATCTAGGGTATTTGTACTCGTATCATACCTAACTTCTATACGTATTTACTATTGATATATACACATCAAATCACCACCTAACCAGCCCTTATTCATGCCTTATGTATAAGGTAATTACTTTTGAATCATTGCAAGACTAATTACAAAAATACAAACTAAAATTTTGTCCATATACCCTTAAGAATCACGTTTTTAGGAGTATATATGTATCATCATTTTTGATTCATTTACTACTTCAATCTCCTAGCTAAAACACACACTCTTATAACCCTTAAACACCTTCAACAATCCAGCAAAGTTCCATAAAGATCTAGCTTCAAAAACCTTACTTAAACACCATAAGAAAACCATACAAAAACACTTCAAGAATCCTTTCCAAGAATACAAACTTACTTCCAATCTTTCATCCACTTCCATCACCCTTTTGGTTCTAGCTTTTTACTTCTATTTTACAGCAACCTAGTCCAAGGAACTTGAGGTAGAATCTATGTTCATAACCTTATTCGATTCATATATATATATAGCTATCTTATTTTGTGGTATAAAAGTTTAACAACAAGAACATAGTTTGAATGTTTTTAAACTTATTTGCAAACTAAATAGATCCTTCTAACTTAACTTTTAAAATACTTCAAGACCTGTAATATAACTTATGTATATGCTAATTTAACAAGGTATAACTTGGTTTTTCAAAGAATATCTTAAAAACTGTTTTTACGACGTCGGAGTGCAACCGGGGACTGTTTTGGGTTGGATAATTAAAAACCATCTTAAACTTTGAATTGAAGGTTTATATTCTGGAAAAATGATATTTCTTATGAATATGATAACACATAAAAATTTCATGATTTAACTCAAAGTATAAGTATTTTTAGAAAAATAATCATTTAAGGTTGTTTACATGATGGAAAATGATTAACTTCATAAGTTTCACTAAAGTTTGACCTATGACCTGTGATTTAGAATACAAACTAAGGTACTTACAGTTCATAGTCTTAAAGAGGGACTCGATCCAAGGAAGTGGCAAGTTGAATCAACGAAAACGGAGTTGTAACGAAGAAACTATGACCAAAACGAGATCGGATATCTAAGACTAGTTTAGCTACGAAAATAATTGGAGAAAATTAAATAAATCACATCTTTTTAAAATAACATGATATTTTATATATATGTACTCATAATTTAATTTTATATGGTTCAGGATCACCCGTAAACAATACGAGAAGATTAATCATAAGATCCCATGATTGTACGCAACACGTCATTTGACAACACCGGTACTTTATGTACGCAACACGTCATTTGACAACACCGGTACCGTGGGTCAAGATTAATCTCGACCAATACATATACAATGGGGGTTTTATTTATTTCATTGGGGGTTTATTAAACACCTAAAAATGAACCATTAAAATTGAATTACTAACATCGGACTGCTAACTACGGACTAAGAAATTATTAAAAGTATTAAAAGTATAATAAGTATATATATGTGACGATTGTTTTAAAAAGAAAAGGTATTGATATATTATATATGGATAGGTTCATGATATCAATCGGAGACCAAGTCGAAATTACATATCTTCAAGACAAGAGTGAGTATATAGTCCCACTTTTAAACTCTAAATATTTCGGGATGAGAATACATGTATTTTATGTTTTACATTATGGACACAAGTAACTGAAAAATATATTCTACGTTGAGTTGTACCACTGGCATACTTCCCTGTAGCTTGGTAACTAATATTTACAGCGGTATTGTAAACGCGAATCCTGTTGATAGATCTATCGGGCCTGACAACCCCAACCGGACTGGACGACCAGTATTCAACGGTTGCACAGTACTTCGTTTTGTGACTACACTTGGTACGGTGTAGTAAGATTTCATATTAAAGGGAATATGCGACGTGATTGAATGTTAAGTATGGTTACCAAGTGCTCAACCACTTAGAATATTTTTATTAAACTGTTTATATACGAAATCTTGTGGTCTATATATATATATATATATTGCTGCCGGCATTAAACCTATATCTCACCAACTTTATGTTGACCTTTTAAAACATGTCTATTCTCAGGTGATTACTAAAGCTTCCGCTGCATTATGTTGAATTTGAGCAAGATCTTGCGTACGCATATATGTGTCAAAAACAAAACTGCATATCCAAGAACTTGTGTTGTAAAATATGCTAGAAATCGGGTTGTTATTATCATTTGTAAAGTTTGTAAGTCGAAGATTATCGCTAAACGATAATCATCTTTATTTTGTCCAAAGCTTGTATCAAAAATAAGGATCATGGTTTGTAATGTATAATATATGCAGTTTTCTTTTAAAAATGTCGCATATAGAGGTCAATACCTCGCAATGAAATCATACGTTATCTAACACGTTCTTATGATTAAGGACGGGTTATGACATGTGGTATCAGAGCGGTGGTCTTAGCGAACCAGGTTTGCATTAGTGTGTCTAACCGAGAAGTCGTTAGGATACATTAGTAAGTCTGGACTTTGACCGGGTCTGATTTTGAAAATCATTGCTTATCACTGTTGGTTAAAATTTATATGTAAATATTATGTAGTACTAATGGGTTAGTTGTTATGTGATAGATGTCGGGCTCGAAACTTATTATCACATTCAGCGACTCCGAATCAGAACCTTCATATGGTGTTCCAGTCATTAACCTATCCGATGACGAAAGTGGTATCTTTGGGGAAGACTCACAAATTCCGGATGAACCAACTATAGAAAAATCGGAAAGTGAACCCGAGGAAGAAAGTGAACCCGAGGAAGAAATACTAGAAATTACGAAAGAAAAGTTTGAAAAAGGAAAGAAACGAAAAGCTAATGAATTAGAAAATTCAAATCCCGAGTTTAATGAGAATGATGTGGCACCAATTCCACTAGACACTACCACCCCTATTCCCGCTATTCCTATTCGTGCTGTCCTGGAATCCAGTTCCTCAGCCCCACCGCCAAAATATAGGCAGACAGCTAGGATAAGCGTTAGGCCATTCCTTGAACCTAAACGTCCTAGAAAATAGACCAAACGATGCGCTGCCGTATTAAACCATGGGATCATATAATGTTTTGTATAATATTATTAGTGTGGTTTGCTTAATGTTCGATGTAAGATAAGCATATGTAAAATAGTGAAGTATGAAATGCAATAATTTTCCATGGTTAAATATTATTTAGATGGTAGTAATTGGTTTTGTACTAAGCTATTAAGTATGAACATTAACGGGTAGGTATTACCCTAGATATAATTATAAAATGCTAATAAGAAGAAAAGGCTTTTATAATAATACCTGGTTCATATTATTAACAAGCTATAATGTACTATAAATACTCACTACATCTATAATAATCCATGTGAATAATTATTTTCTTTCATTAGGAAATGGCGCGATTGAATCGAATGACGGAACAAGAAGTCGAGGAATTCATCAACCAGCGAGTGAACGACAGAATGTTATGGGTCGAAGCTGCAAGAGCTGCTGCAATTAACCCAAATCCTCGTGTAGGATGCACCTACAAAACTTTTCAAGCTTGCAAGCCCTCATCATTCAGTGGAACAGAAGGACCGATCGGTTTAACCCGGTGGATAGAAAAGATGGAGACTGTGTTTAAAATCAGTGGTTGTGTTGAAAAGGACATGACCAAGTATGCATCATGCACTTTACAAGATAGTGCACTCACGTGGTGGAAAAATTATGTGAAGGCTGTAGGAGGAGATGTAGCTTATGATACCCCATGGGAAGAATTCAAAATAATGTTAATCAATGAGTATTGTCCAAGGAACGAGGTTAGGAAGTTGGAAGATGAATTACGAGGCCTGAAGGTTGTTGGTACTGAAATCACCAACTACAATCAGCGATTCATGGAATTAGTTTTGCTATGTCCTGAATTGGTTCCAACCGAAGAACGGAAGATTGAAATGTACAAAGATGGTTTGCCCAAAAAGGTCAAGGCAAATGTTACAGCATCGAAACCTAAGACAATTCATGAAGCTATAACCATGGCAAACGAGCTAATGGATCAGGTCATCTTGGATAAGAAAGCATCCAATACTGATGTGAAGGTATCAGGTAACAAAAGAAAGTGGAATGGAAGTTATGATCGAGGTAATCAACAACAATCTTTTAAGAAACAAGAAATCACGCAAGGTGCGGGTAGTGGTTTAAGCTTTGGTTACAAAGGACAAAATCCTTTATGTAACCGATGCCACAAACATCACTCTGGCTACTGTAATGTGGTATGCAACAAATGTAATGGAAAGGGTCATCTTGCTGAAGATTGTAGGGCTCTCGTTACAAATATAAATGGTACCAAGACTCCTGCCACTAATGCAAATAGAACTGCTTTGGCTACCATTACTTGTTATGGGTGTGGAAAACAAGGTCACTATAAGAGCCAGTGTCCGAATCTAGAGAAGAATAATGGATCTGCACGTGGAAGAGCATTTGTTATTAATGCTAGAGAGGCGTGTGAAGACCCGAAGCTTGTTACGGGTACGTTTACCATTAATAACTTATCCGCATCTATTATATTTGATACTGGTGCCGATAGAAGTTACGTGAGTAGAGGCTTTTACGCTAAATTGAATTGTTCATCATTACCTCTAGATGCTAAGTACATGATTGAGTTAGCTAATGGTAAACTAATTAAAGCCGATAAAATTTGCCGTGATTGTAAAATAAATTTAGCCGGAGAAACGTTTAAAATTGACTTGATACCCGTAGAATTAGGAAGTTTTGATGTAATAATCGGCATGGACTGGATGTCCAAAGTAGGAGCTGAAGTTGTGTGTGCCAAGAAGGCAATTCGCATTCCTTGTAAGGATAAAATGCCGGTGATGATTTATGGAGAGAAGGGTAACTCAAAGCTAAAACTCATTAGTTATTTGAAAGCTCAAAAATGCTTGAAGAAAGGGTGCTATGCTATCTTAGCACATGTTAATAAAGTCGAAAAGAAAGAAAAAGAGAAGTGCATCAACGACGTGCCTGTGGCAAGAGATTTTCCTGAAGTTTTTCCGGAAGAGTTGCCGGGATTACCTCCATTTAGATCTGTAGAATTTCAAATAGATTTAGTACCAGGAGCTGCACCAGTTGCCCGTGCTCCATATAGACTTGCACCGTCCGAGTTAAAAGAACTTCAGAGTCAGTTAAAAGAATTACTGGATCGTGGATTCATACGACCAAGTACTTCACCGTGGGGAGCTCCGATTCTATTTGTTAAAAAGAAAGATGGATCTTTTAGGATGTGTATAGATTATCGTGAATTAAATAAGTTAACTATCAAAAATCGGTATCCTCTACCGAGAATTGACGACTTATTTGATCAACTCCAAGGATCATGTGTGTACTCGAAAATTGACCTAAGATCGGGCTATCATCAATTACGCGTCAAAGAAGAAGATATACCGAAAACTGCTTTTCGGACACGTTACGGTCATTACGAATTTTTGGTCATGCCGTTTGGATTGACGAATGCGCCAGCTGTATTCATGGACCTCATGAATCGAGTTTGTAGTCCATATTTAGATAAGTTTGTTATTGTTTTCATTGATGACATTCTTATCTATTCCAAGAGTGAACAAGAGCATGAGCAGCATTTAAGGTTGATATTAGAGTTGTTGAGAAAAGAACAGCTATATGCTAAATTTTCTAAGTGTGCTTTTTGGTTGAAAGAAGTACAATTTCTTGGCCACGTTGTTAGTAGCAAAGGAATTCAGGTTGATCCAGCAAAAATTGAAGCCATTGAAAAATGGGAGACTCCTAAGACACCAATGCAGATACGCCAATTTTTGGGTTTAGCCGGTTATTATAGAAGGTTTATTCAAGATTTTTCCCGAATAGCTAAGCCGTTGACAGCGTTAACGCAAAAAGGGAAGAAATATGAATGGACCTCTGAGCAGGAGAGTGCATTTCAATTACTAAAGAAGAAGTTAACTACAGCGCCTATTTTATCGTTACCAGAAGGGAACGATGATTTTGAAATATATTGTGACGCTTCACGACAAGGTTTTGGTTGTGTTCTTATGCAACGGAAGAAAGTGATTGCATACGCATCCCGACATTTGAAGATTCATGAACGGAATTATACGACGCATGATCTAGAATTGGGAGCAGTCATGTTTGCATTGAAGATGTGGAGACACTACTTGTATGGGGTTAAATTCACTGTGTTTACTGATCATAAAAGTCTCCAACATATTTTTGATCAGAAACAATTGAACATGAGGCAACGTAGGTGGGTCGAGCTGATAAACGATTATGATTGTGAAATTCGTTATCATCCCGGGAAAGCGAATGTGGTGGCTGACGCTCTAAGCAGAAAGGAACGAGAACCAATTCGAGTACGAGCGATGAACATAAAAATTCGCATGAACCTCAACTCACAAATCAAAGAAGTTCAACGAGAAGCACTCAATAAAGAAAACATAAGAAATGAAATAATGAAGAAGTATGAGAAGGAACTCGTTATACGGGAGGATGGAATTCGATATTTTGCAAACCGTATTTGGGTACCGAAGTTGGGTGGATTAAGAAAGTTGATATTGAACGAGGCACATAAGACAAGATACTCGATACATCCTGGAGTTGGAAAGATGTATCAAGATCTTAAGACACGTTATTGGTGGCCTAACTTAAAGACCGACGTTGCAACATATGTTGGGGAATGTTTAACTTGTTCCAAAGTCAAAGCAGAACACCAAAAGCCATCAGGGTTACTTCAACAACCAGAAATCCCAGAATGGAAATGGGATGGTATTACCATGGATTTCATCACGAAGTTACCAAAGACTGCCTGGGGATACGACACCATTTGGGTGATTGTTGATCGTCTCACCAAGTCTGCACATTTCTTGCCTATAAAGGAAACGAATAGAATGGAGAAACTATTACGATTGTATATAAAGGAAATTGTTTCAAGGCATGGAATACCTATTTCCATTATATCCGATCGTGATAGTAGATTTACCTCAAAATTCTGGCAATCACTACAGGAGGCACTAGGAACTCGTTTGGATATGAGTACCGCATATCATCCGCAAATCGACGGGCAGAGTGAAAGAACAATTCAGACTCTTGAAGACATGCTCAGGGCATGTGTGATCGATTTTGGAAACGGATGGGATAAATATCTACCGTTAGCAGAATTCTCGTATAATAATAGTTATCATGCGAGCATTGGAGCTGCGCCATTCGAAGCATTGTATGGAAGGAAGTGTAGATCTCCTATTTGTTGGAATGAAGTAGGAGATCGACATTTAACTGGTCCCGAAATCATACATGAAACGACTGAGAAGATAGTACAGATCAAGGAGAGATTGAAAACAGCCCGTAGTCGCCAAAAGAGCTACGCCGATGTTCGAAGGAAACCATTAGAGTTTCAGGTCGGGGACATGGTTATGCTAAAGGTGTCACCATGGAAAGGTGTAATACGTTTCGGCAAAAGGGGTAAACTGAACCCAAGGTACGTAGGTCCGTTCAAGATTATTGAACGCATTGGACCGGTAGCTTATCGACTCGAGTTACCGCAACAACTCGCCGGAGTACATAATACCTTTCACGTTTCAAACCTTAAGAAGTGTCTTGCAAAGGAAGACCTCACCATTCCTCTTGAAGAAATCCATGTCGACGAGAAACTACAATTCGTCGAAGAACCAATTGAAATCATGGATCGTGAAGTTAAACAGCTCAAGCAGAGCAACATACCGATAGTTAAGGTTCGTTGGAGTGCTAGAAGAGGTTCCGAGTTTACTTGGGAACGAGAGGATCAGATGAAGCAAAAGTATCCGCCCTTATTTCTCGATGACGCAAAATAGGTACAATTTTAAAATTTCGGGACGAAATTTATTTAACGGGTAGGTACTGTAATGACCCGCACTTTTTCGATCGTTCTATACTTATAAGAATAATATTTACATAAATTAAACCTTACCAACATGATAAGCAATCCAAATTGATGAGATTTATGTTTTTGAAAAGAGCTTACACAACGTTTGACCGTCTAGTTTGACCGATGATATCACGAACTATACAATATATGATAATTATACGTTTGTGTATATATATGTATACATACATATTTAACATGATCTAAGAATGTTATAATATCTTATTTTGTATTAATAACAATAAGTTATAAGTATATTTTGAAACTACTAACTTAAGTTTTCAAAACGATAACCATACGTAACGTTAATTGACATAAATACTTATGACCTATAATGTTTATACATATATCGTATAGGTAATGTATTTAATCACTTTTAAAGACTTAAATACATAAAACCATATAAGTGTATTCACAAAAGATAGCTATATTTGAATCCTCATTCCATTTTTCACAAAATTTCTATACGTATATCTAGGGTATTTGTACTCGTATCATACCTAACTTCTATACGTATTTACTATTAGTATATACACATCAAATCACCACCTAACCAGCCCTTATTCATGCCTTATGTATAAGGTAATTACTTTTGAATCATTGCAAGACTAATTACAAAAATACAAACTAAAATTTTGTCCATATACCCTTAAGAATCACGTTTTTAGGAGTATATATGTATCATCATTTTTGATTCATTTACTACTTCAATCTCCTAGATAAAACACACACTCTTATAACCCTTAAACACCTTCAACAATCCAGCAAAGTTCCATAAAGATCTAGCTTCAAAAACCTTACTTAAACACCATAAGAAAACCATACAAAAACACTTCAAGAATCCTTTCCAAGAACACAAACTTACTTCCAATCTTTCATCCACTTCCATCACCCTTTTGGTTCTAGCTTTTTACTTCTATTTTACAGCAACCTAGTCCAAGGAACTTGAGCTAGAATCTATGTTCATAACCTTATTCGATTCATATATATATAGCTATCTTATTTTGTGGTATAAAAGTTTAACAACAAGAACATAGTTTGAATGTTTTCAAACTTATTTGCAAACTAAATAGATCCTTCTAACTTAACTTTTAAAATACTTCAATACCTGTTATATAACTTATGTATATGCTAATTTAACAAGGTATAACTTGGTTTTTCAAAGAATATCTTAAAAACTATTTTTACGACGTCGGAGTGCAACCGGGGACTGTTTTGGGTTGGATAATTAAAAACCATCTTAAACTTTGAATTGAAGGTTTATATTCTGGAAAAATGATATTTCTTATGAATATGATAACACATAAAAATTTCATGATTTAACTCAAAGTATAAGTATTTTTAGAAAAATAATCATTTAAGGTTGTTTACATGATGGAAAATGATTAACTTCATAAGTTTCACTAAAGTTTGACCTATGACCTGTGATTTAGAATACAAACTAAGGTATTTACAGTTCATAGTATTAAAGAGGGACTCGATCCAAGGAAGTGGCAAGTTGAATCAACGAAAACGGAGTTGTAACGAAGAAACTATGACCAAAACGAGATCGGATATCTAAGACTAGTTTTGCTACGAAAATAATTGGAGAAAATTAAATAAATCACATCTTTTTAAAATAACATGATATTTTATATATATGTACTCATAATTTAATTTTATATGGTTCAGGATCACCCGTAAACAACACGAGAAGATTAATCATAAGATCCCATGATTGTACGCAACACGTCATTTGACAACACCGGTACTTTATGTACGCAACACGTCATTTGACAACACCGGTACCGTGGGTCAAGATTAATCTCGACCAATACATATACGATGGGGGTTTTATTTATTTCATTGGGGGTTTATTAAACACCTAAAAATGAACCATTAAAATTGAATTACTAACATCGGACTGCTAACTACGGACTAAGAAATTATTAAAAGTATTAAAAGTATAATAAGTATATATATGTGACGATTGTTTTAAAAAGAAAAGGTATTGATATATTATATATGGATAGGTTCATGATATCAATCGGAGACCAAGTCGAAATTACATATCTTCAAGACAAGAGTGAGTATATAGTCCCACTTTTAAACTCTAAATATTTCGGGATGAGAATACATGTATTTTATGTTTTACATTATGGACACAAGTAACTGAAAAATATATTCTACGTTGAGTTGTACCACTGGCATACTTCCCTGTAGCTTGGTAACTAATATTTACAGCGGTATTGTAAACGCGAATCCTGTTGATAGATCTATCGGGCCTGACAACCCCAACCGGACTGGACGACCAGTATTCAACGGTTGCACAGTACTTCGTTTTGTGACTACACTTGGTACGGTGTAGTAAGATTTCATATTAAAGGGAATATGCGACGTGATTGAATGTTAAGTATGGTTACCAAGTGCTCAACCACTTAGAATATTTTTATTAAACTGTTTATATACGAAATCTTGTGGTCTATATATATATATATATATATTGCTGCCGGCATTAAACCTATATCTCACCAACTTTATGTTGACCTTTTAAAACATGTCTATTCTCAGGTGATTACTAAAGCTTCCGCTGCATTATGTTGAATTTGAGCAAGATCTTGCGTACGCATATATGTGTCAAAAACAAAACTGCATATCCAAGAACTTGTGTTGTAAAATATGCTAGAAATCGGGTTGTTATTATCATTTGTAAAGTCTGTAAGTCGAAGATTATCGCTAAACGATAATCATCTTTATTTTGTCCAAAGCTTGTATCAAAAATAAGGATCATGGTTTGTAATGTATAATATATGCAGTTTTCTTTTAAAAATGTCGCATATAGAGGTCAATACCTCGCAATGAAATCATACGTTATCTAACACGTTCTTATGATTAAGGACGGGTTATGACATTTTACCCTTTATATTTTTGGGACTGAGAATACATGCACTTTTATAAATGTTTGACAAAATAGACACAAGTAATTGAAACTACATTCTATGGTTGAATTATCGAAATCGAATATGCTCCTTTTTATTAAAGTCTGGTAATCTAAGAATTAGGGAACAGACACCCTAATTGACGCGAATCTTAAAGATAGATCTATTGGGCCCAACAAGCCCCATCCAAAGTATCGGATGCTTTAGTACTTCGAAATTTATATCATGTCCGAAGGAGGATCCCGGAATGATGGGGATATTCTTATATGCATATTGTGAATGTCGGTTACCAGGTGTTCAATCCATATGAATGATTTTTGTCTTTATGCATGGGACGTATATTTATGAGAACTGGAAATGAAATTCTTGTGGTCTATTAAAATGATGAAAATGAATGATTATGATAAACTAATGAACTCACCAACCTTTTGGTTGACACTTTAAAGCATGTTTATTCTCAGGTATTAAAGAAATCTTCCGCTGTGCATTTGCTCATTTTAAAGATATTACTTGGAGTCTTTCATAGCATATTTCGAAGAACGTTGCATTCGAGTCATTGAGTTCATCAAAGATTATTATTAAATCAATTTATAGTTGGATAGTGGATATTATGAAATGGTATGCATGTCTGTCAATTTTCGATGTAAAGAAAGTTTGTCTTTTAAAAACGAATGCAATGTTTGTAAAATGTATCATATAGAGGTCAAATACCTCGCAATGTAATCAACTGTTGTGAATCTTTTATAATGTATATGAACGGGTCCTGTCACAAATAGTATCAAAACCACTTGCAGTCCTTGGTAATTTAGTGATGAAATCCATGGTAATGTTTTCCCATTTCCATTCCGGGATTTCAAGTTGTTGAAGTAGACCTGATGGTTTCTGATGCTCAGCTTTGACCTTAGAACACGTCAAACATTCTCCTACGTATTTAGCAACATCGGCTTTCATACCCGGCCACCAAAAATGTTTCTTGAGATCCTTGTACATCTTCCCCGTTCCAGGATGTATTGAGTATCTGGTTTTATGAGCTTCTCTAAGTACCATTTCTCTCATATCTCCAAATTTTGGTACCCAAATCCTTTCAGCCCTATACCGGGTTCCGTCTTCCCGAATATTAAGATGCTTCTCCGATCCTTTGGGTATTTCATCCTTTAAATTTCCCTCTTTTAAAACTCCTTGTTGCGCCTCCTTTATTTGAGTAGTAAGATTATTATGAATCATTATATTCATAGATTTTACTCGAATGGGTTCTCTGTCCTTCCTGCTCAAGGCATCGGCTACCACATTTGCCTTCCCCGGGTGGTAACGAATCTCAAAGTCGTAATCATTCAATAATTCAATCCACCTGCGCTGCCTTATATTCAGTTGTTTCTGATTAAATATGTGTTGAAGACTTTTGTGGTCGGTATATATAATACTTTTGACCCCATATAAGTAGTGCCTCCAAGTCTTTAATGCAAAAACAACCGGGCCTAATTCCAAATCATGCGTCGCATAATTTTGTTCGTGAATCTTCAATTGTCTAGATGCATAAGCAATCACCTTCGTTCGTTGCATTAATACACAACTGAGACCTTGCTTTGATGCGTCACAATAAATCACAAAATCATCATTCCCTTTAGGCAATGACAATATAGATGCCGTAGTTAGCTTTTTCTTCAATAACTGAAACGCTTTCTCTTGTTCATCATTCCATTCAAATTTCTTCCCTTTATGCGTTAATGCAGTCAAGGGTTTTGCTATTCTGGAAAAGTCTTGGATGAACCTTCTGTAGTAACCAGCTAGTCCTAAAAACTGGCGTATGTGTTTCGGAGTTTTCGGGGTTTCCCACTTTTCAACAGTTTCTATCTTTGCCAGATCTACCTTAATACCTTCTTTGTTCACTATGTGACCGAGGAATTGAACTTCTTCCAACAAAAATGCACACTTTGAAAACTTAGCGTACAATTCTTCCTTCCTCAATACTTCTAACACCTTTCTCAAATGTTCACCGTGTTCTTGGTCATTCTTTGAGTAAATAAGTATGTCATCAATGAAAACAATGACAAACTTGTCAAGGTATGGTCCACACACTCGGTTCATAAGGTCCATGAACACAGCTGGTGCATTAGTTAAACCAAACGGCATGACCATAAACTCGTAATGACCGTAACGTGTTCTGAAAGCAGTCTTTGGAATATCATCTTCTTTCACCCGCATTTGATGATACCCGGAACGTAAGTCAATCTTTGAATAAACAGACGAGCCTTGTAGTTGATCAAATAAGTCGTCAATTCTCGGTAGTGGGTAGCGGTTCTTGATGGTAAATTTGTTCAACTCTCGGTAGTCGATACACAACCTGAATGTACCATCTTTCTTCTTGACAAACAAAACAGGAGCTCCCCACGGTGATGTGCTTGGTCGAATGAAACCACGATCTAAAAGTTCTTGTAATTGGCTTTGCAGTTCTTTCATCTCGCTGGGTGCGAGTCTGTATGGAGCACGAGCTATTGGTGTAGCTCCTGGTACAAGATCTATTTGAAATTCAACGGATCGATGTGTGGGTAATCCCGGTAATTCTTTTGGAAATACATTGGGAAATTCTTTTGCAATGGGAACATCATTGATGCTCTTTTCTTCAGTTTGTACTTTATCGACGTGTGCTAGAACAGCATAGCAACCTTTTCTTATTAGTTTTTATGCCTTCAAATTACTAATAAGATGTAGCTTCGTGTTGCCCTTTTCTCCGTACACCATTAAGGGTTTTCCTTTTTCTCGTATAATGCGAATTGCATTTTTGTAACAAACGATCTCTGCTTTCACTTCTTTCAACCAGTCCATACCGATTATCACATCAAAACTCCCTAACTCTACTGGTATTAAATCAATCTTAAATGTTTCGCTAACCAGTTTAATTTCTCGATTCCGACATATATTATCTGCTGAAATTAATTTACCATTTGCTAATTCGAGTAAAAATTTACTATCTAAAGGCATCAATGGATAACTTAATTTAGCACAAAAATCTCTACTCATATAGCTTCTATCCGCACCCGAATCAAATAAAATGTAAGCAAATTTATTGTCAATAAGAAACGTACCCGTAACAAGCTCCGGGTCTTCCTGTGCCTCTGTCGATTAATATTTAAAACTCTTTCGCGGCCTTGTCCATTAGTGTTCTCCTGGTTCGGGCAATTTCTAATAATGTGGCCCGGTTTTCCACATTTATAACAAACTACATTGGCATAACTTGCTCCGACACTACTTGCTCTGCCATTACTCGTTCCGACACCATTTGTTCCTTTCGTTCTATTAACCCCTGGTCCGTAGACCTCACACTTCGCCGAGCTATGACCATTTCTTTTACACTTGTTGCAAAATTTGGTGCAGAACTCCGAGTGATACTTTTCACACCTTTGGCATAGCTGCTTCTGATTGTTGTTGTTGCGGTTATTATTGTTATTGGGATGATTGTTGTAGTTGCTGTTGTTGTTGTTATTGTTGTTGTTGTTGTTGTTGTTGTTGTTGTTGTTGTTGTTGGGCCATTTGTTGTAGTTGCGATTGATGTTGCGATTGTTGAGATAATTGTTGCGATTATTGTTGTAATTGTTGTTGTTGTTGTTGTTGTATTGGTGATTCTTATCACCGTTTTCCTCCCACTTTCTTTTGACTTGCTTCACATTGGCCTCTTCAGCAGTCTGTTCTTTAACTCTTTCTTCAATCTGGTTCACTAGTTTGTGAGCCATTCTACATGCCTGTTGTATGGAGGCGGGCTCGTGTGAACTTATATCTTCTTGGATTCTTTCCGGTAATCCTTTCACAAACGCGTCGATCTTCTCTTCCTCATCTTCGAATGCTCCCGGACACAATAGGCACAATTCTGTGAATCGTCTTTCGTACGTGGTAATATCAAATCCTTGGGTTCGTAACCCTCTAAGTTCTATCTTGAGCTTATTGACCTCGGTTCTGGGACGGTACTTCTCGTTCATCAAGTGCTTGAATGCTGACCACGGTAGTGCGTACGCATCGTCTTGTCCCACTTGCTCTAGATAGGTATTCCACCATGTTAACGCAGAAACTGTGAAGGTATGCGTAGCGTACTTCACTTTGTCCTCTTCAGTACACTTACTTATGGCAAACACCGATTCGACCTTCTCGGTCCACCGTTTCAATCCGATCGGTCCTTCGGTTCCATCAAATTCCAAAGGTTTGCAGGCAGTGAATTCTTTGTAGGTGCATCCTACACGATTTCCTGTACTGCTAGAACCAAGGTTATTGTTGGTATGTAGCGCAGCCTGTACTGCGGCTATGTTTGAAGCTAGAAAAGTACGGAATTCCTCTTCATTCATATTCACGGTGTGTCGAGTAGTCGGTGCCATTTCCTTCAAAATAGTCAAATGGAACAAGTTAATCATACATAATATTAAGAGTAGTTAATAGTATTTCGTAGCATAATATGAACTCATTTATAAAAGCTTTTTCTTCATATTAGCGTTTTATAAGTTTAAATTCGGGTAGTACCTACCCGTTAAGTTCATACTTAGTAGCTAATATACAATTCAACTACTACAATTCTATATGAAAAACTGATTATAATAATATTTCGCGTTCAAACTTTTACACAATATTTTACAAACTTACAATACCGCTTATTTTACATATAGCATGAAATATAGCACACAATAAATTTGATACAAGATGGTTGTGAAGATAATTCTAGCTAGTACACAAGTCGTTCAGCAAAGGCAATAAAGACACGTAATTCATACGTCTAGAAACAAGTCATGCATTCTGGTTTTACTAGGATTACTTCCCATCCTTGGTCTTGTGGAACATAACCGTTATAGCCGTTGATAAGACAGTGTGTTGTAACGTCGTCAAAGGGACGAGGGTTACGTAATGTCCAATGGTCCCGTAACAATCTAAAAACCTCATTTCTTACCCCAATTACCGACTCCGTCACTTGTGGGAATGTTTTGTTTAATAGTTGTAGCCCGATGTTCTTGTTCTCACTTTCGTGAGAAGCGAACATTACTAATCTGTAAGCATAACATGCTTCTTTATGTTGCATGTTAGCCGCTTTTTCTAAATCACGAAGTCCAATATTCGGATATATTGAGTCAAAATAATTTCTTAACCCATTGCGTAAAATAGCATTTGGGTTCCCCGTAATATATGCGTCAAAGTAAACACATCGTAACTTATGGATTTCCCAATGTGATATCCCCCATCTTTCAAATGAAAGCCTTTTATAAACCAAGACATTCTTGGAACGTTCTTCGAATGTCTTACAAACTGATCTCGCCTTAAATAGTTGTGCCGAAGAATTCTGACCGACTCTAGACAAGATTTCATCAATCATGTCTCCGGGTAGGTCTCTTAAAATATTGGGTTGACTATCCATTTTGTGTTTTTATACTGTAAAATAGACAAGAGTTAGATTCATAAAAAAAAATACTTATTAATACAAGTAATTTTTACATATATCATAAAGCATAAGCACACTATATTACATATATTACACCACACAAATACAACTATCTTATTCCGACTCGCTTGTTTCTTCTTCTTCGGTTTTGGTTCGTTTTGCCAAGTTTCTAGGGATATATGATGTTCCCCTAATACGAGCCGTCGTTTTCCACATTGGTTTAGAAAAACCTGGTGGTTTAGAGGTTCCCGGGTCATTGTTACAACTTAAGGACTTCGGGAGTTGACGATACATATAAAGTTCATCGGGGTTGGAATTAGATTTCTCTATTTTTATGCCCTTTCCCTTATTATTTTCTTTTGCCTTTTTAAATTCAGTTGGGGTAATTTCTATAACATCATCGGAATTCTCGTCGGAATCCGATTCATCGGAGAATTGATAATCCTCCCAATATTTTGCTTCCTTGGCGGAAACACCATTGACCATAATTAACCTTGGTCGGTTGGTTGAGGATTTTCTTTTACTTAACCATTTTATTATTTCCCCCACCGGTTCTATTTCTTCATCCGGTTCCGATTCTTCTTCCGGTTCCGATTCTTCTTCCGGTTCCGACTCTTCTTCCGGTTCCTCTTCGGAAACTTGTGAATCAGTCCACGAATCATTTCAATTTACATTTGACTCTTCATTATTATTAGGTGAGTCAATGGGACTTGTTCTAGAGGTAGACATCTATCACATAATATCAAACGCGTTAAGAGATTAATATCTCACATAATATTCACATGTTAAAAATATATAGTTTCCAACAAAATTTGTTAAGCAATCATTTTTCTACTAAACACGGTCGAAGTCCAGACTCACTAATGCATCCTAAGAAACTCGATAAGACACACTAATGCAAAATTCTGGTTCTCTAAGGCCAACGCTCTGATACCAACTGAAATGTCCCGTTCTTATTGATTAAAAACGTTCCATATTAATTGATTTCGTTGCGAGGTTTTGACCTCTATATGAGACGTTTTTCAAAGACTGCATTCATTTTAAAACAAACCATAACCTTTATTTCATCAATAAAGGTTTAAAAAGCTTTATGTAGATTATCAAATAATGATAATCTAAAATATCCTGTTTACACACGACCATTACATAATGGTTTACAATACAAATATGTTACAACAAAATAAGTTTCTTGAATGCAGTTTTTACACAATATCATACAAGCATGGACTCCAAATCTCGTCCTTATTTAACTATGCGACAGCGGAAGCTCTTAATAATCACCTGAGAATAAACATGCTTAAAACGTTAACAAAAATGTTGGTGAGTTATAGGTTTAAGCTATATATATCAAATTATAATAATAGACCACAAGATTTCATATTTCAATACACATCCCATACATAGAGATAAAAATCATTCATATGGTGAACACCTGGTAACCGACATTAACAAGGTGCATATATAAGAATATCCCCATCATTCCGGGACACCCTTCGGATATGATATAAATTTCGAAGTACTAAAGCATCCGGTACTTTGGATGGGGTTTGTTAGGCCCAATAGATCTATCTTTAGGATTCGCGTCAATTAGGGTGTCTGTTCCCTAATTCTTAGATTACCAGACTTAATAAAAAGGGGCATATTCGATTTCAATAATTCAACCATAGAATGTAGTTTCACGTACTTGTGTCTATTTTGTAAATCATTTATAAAACCTGCATGTATTCTCATCCCACAAATATTAGATTTTAAAAGTGGGACTATAACTCATTTTCACAGATTTTTACTTCGTTGGGAAGTAAGACTTGGCCACTGGTTGATTCGTGAACCTATAACAATATATACATATATATCAAAGTATGTTCAAAATATATTTACAACACTTTTAATATATTTTGATGTTTTAAGTTTATTAAGTCAGCTGTCCTCGTTAGTAACCTACAACTAGTTGTCCACAGTTAGATGTACAGAAATAAATCGATAAACATTATCTTGAATCAATCCACGACCCAGTGTATACGTATCTCAGTATTGATCACAACTCACACTATATATATTTTGGAATCAACCTCAACCCTGTATAGCTAACTCCAACATTCACATATAGAGTGTCTATGGTTGTTCCGAAATATATATAGATGTGTCGACATGATAGGTCGAAACATTGTATACGTGTCTATGGTATCTCAAGATTACATAATATACAATACAAGTTGATTAAGTTATGGTTGGAATAGATTTGTTACCAATTTTCACGTAGCTAAAATGAGAAAAATTATCCAATCTTGTTTTACCCATAACTTCTTTATTTTAAATCCGTTTTGAGTGAATCAAATTGCTATGGTTTCATATTGAACTCTATTTTATGAATCTAAATAGAAAAAGTATAGGTTTATAGTCGGAAAAATAAGTTACAAGTCATTTTTGTAAAGGTAATCATTTCAGTCGAAAGAACGACGTCTAGATGACCATTTTAGAAAACATACTTCCACTTTGAGTTTAACCATAATTTTTGGATATAGTTTCATGTTCATAATAAAAATCATTTTCTCAGAATAACAACTTTTAAATCAAAGTTTATCATAGTTTTTAATTAACTAACCCAAAACAGCCCGCGGTGTTACTACGACGGTGTAAATCCGGTTTTACGGTGTTTTTCGTGTTTCCAGGTTTTAAATCATTAAGTTAGCATATCATATAGATATAAAACATGTGTTTAGTTGATTTTAAAAGTCAAGTTAGAAGGATTAACTTTTGTTTGCGAACAAGTTTAGAATTAACTAAACTATGTTCTAGTGATTACAAGTTTAAACCTTCGAATCAGATAGCTTTATATGTATGAATCAAATGATGTTATGAACATCATTACTACCTTAAGTTCCTTGGATAAACCTACTGGAAAAGAGAAAAATGGATCTAGCTTCAACGGATCCTTGGATGGCTCGAAGTTCTTGAAGCAGAATCATGACACGAAAGCAAGTTCAAGTAAGATCATCACTTGAAATAAGATTGTTATAGTTATAGAAATTGAACCAAAGTTTGAATATGATTATTACCTTGTATTAGAATGATAACCTACTATAAGAAACAAAGATTTCTTGAGGTTGGATAATCACCTTACAAGATTGGAAGTGAGCTAGCAAACTTGAAAGTATTCTTGATTTTATGTAACTAGAACTTGTAGAATATATGAAGAACACTTAGAACTTGAAGATAGAACTTGAGAGAGATAAATTAGATGAAGAAAATTGAAGAATGAAAGTATTTGTAGGTGTTTTTGGTCGTTGGTGTATGGATAGATATAAAGGATATGTAATTTTGTTTTCATGTAAATAAGTCATGAATGATTACTCATATTTTTGTAATTTTATGAGATATTTCATGCTAGTTGCCAAATGATGGTTCCCACATGTGTTAGGTGACTCACATGGGCTGCTAAGAGCTGATCATTAGAGTGTATATACTAATAGTACATACATCTAAAAGCTGTGTATTGTACGAGTACGAATACGGGTGCATACGAGTAGAATTGTTGATGAAACTGAACGAGGATGTAATTGTAAGCATTTTTGTTAAGTAGAAGTATTTTGATAAGTGTATTGAAGTCTTTCAAAAGTGTATAAATACATATTAAAACACTACATGTATATACATTTTAACTGAGTCGTTGTTAGTCGTTACATGTAAGTGTTGTTTTGAAACCTTTAGGTTAACGATCTTGTTAAATGTTGTTAACCCAATGTTTATAATATCAAATGAGATTTTAAATTATTATATTATCATGATATTATCATGTATGAATATATCTTAATATGATATATATACATTAAATGTCTTTACAACGATAATCGTTACATATATGTCTCGTTTAAAAATCATTAAGTTAGTAGTCTTGTTTTTACATATGTAGTTCATTGTTAATATACTTAATGATATGTTTACTTATCATAGTATCATGTTAACTATATATATATATATATCCATATATATGTTATCATATAGTTTTTACAAGTTTTAACGTTCGTGAATCACCGGTCAACTTGGGTGGTCAATTGTCTATATGAAACATATTTCAATTAATCAAGTCTTAACAAGTTTGATTGCTTAACATGTTGGAAACATTTAATCATGTAATTATCAATCTCAATTAATATATATAAACATGGAAAAGTTCGGGTCACTACAAAGCATACGAAAATTCGTTAATCTATAAGGAAAGAACAAAGAAATGGCATGATAAAAGAATCAGAAGTTTAAAAGAATTTAAAGAAGGAGACAGAGTTCTTCTTTTCAATTCACGATTCAAGCTATTTCCTGGAAAATTGAAATCAAGATGGTCTGGACCATTCATAGTCAAAAGAGTTTTCCCATACGGAACAGTAGAGTTAATAAATTCAAATGGGATTGAATTTAAAGTTAATGGTCACAGAGTTAAACATTACATAGATAGTCCAATGGAAGTCGACAACGAAGTTAATCACAATTTCAACACCACAGCTAACTAAGTGTGGGGAGAATCAAGTCTTTAAAGGATAATATGTATTTCTGTTAGAATTAGATTGTCTGTTTTCGTGTAGTTCTCGAAAATGGAACCCGAATGGTCTTTCCCTAGCAGACCCTAAAGAACTAGTCTTCTCCCCCCATTCTGAATTTTTATTTTTTTTAGGAAATGAAGACTGCCTGTGAACTAAACCATGGTCTAATGCTACACGATTTGATCACTAAACGTAATAATGACACACTTCCGAGTGAAATAGTATCAGTAATCAGAGAAAGATTGGACGGAGTAAGAAAAGAATCCAGATGCGAAGATAATAAGTTACAATTTGGTAAAGGAAAATCAAAATCCGCAGCGAAAAGAAGAGCACGACACCTTGAAAGATGTCACAAATGCGGAAAATGGTCACATGGAGGTAAATGTTCAAATAATCAAACCTATTCAAATACCGAATTTGTTACTTTATGCAGAGACGGACCGTTCATATGTTTAGAAGAAAAAACACTGAATGCTCGAGGTTACGCCGATGTAGTCACGGAAAACCAATTAAACCGACTATCTTATGAATGGGATAGATCGTATAACTAAGAATACTATCTCACAGGTAAGTCTGTACAGTTTTTTGTTTTTATTTTTTATTTTTATTTTTAATATTTTGATAATAAACGCTAATTTGTTCGCTATAAAGTATTAAATTGGTATTGAATAAAATTAGGTTTGGCTACCGAAATTATTGATATCATACAAAAATTTATTACATCACTGCAAAAATTAACGTTTATTCTTAAGGTATAAATATCTTTAATCAATCAACTTAAAATATTTCAAAAATTCGTCATGAGTTAAATTAGGTCATGGAACCGAAATTACTTTACCGAAAAGAGGGGCTCATATTTTTGATAATATTTGATTGATTAAAGTGGGATAAAAGCTAAAAAGATTTTTAATTTTATTTTTACTTTGTTTTTAAAATTACTATAAATCTTAAATTAATATTATGAACTTTGTAAAATCAATATATTTAAGTTTTTCAATATTTGAAAAATTAATATTTTTAATATAAGTTTGTATGAAAATAAAAATATAATATAAGTTTGGTGTGAATTTATAATATGAATTTTTAATTAAGTTTGGTGTGAATTTTTAATATTAATTTTGAATTTTATGCATTTTAAATTTAAGTTTGGTGTGAATTTATAATATGAATTTTTAATTAAGTTTGGTGTGAATTTTTAATATTAATTTTGAATTTTATGCATTTTAAATTTAAGTTTGGTGTGAATTTAAAAACAAAAATTTACTTTATTTCGCTAAGTTAAAAATATGATTTTTAAAATTCGTCGTAAGTTGAAGACTAGGTCTTTGAACCGAAATTGCTTTACCCGAGGAAGGGAGGAGAACTTTTATTACCATTATTTTTAATCTTATTGAATTAAAGTATGCCAAAAACATTAAAAAACCCAAAAATCTAAGCTTTTAAAACAATCGCTTGAAAAAGACAAATTTTAAAATTTTGTCGAAGGACGGACTAGGACATCGATCCGAAACGACCTCGTCCTAAATAACAAAGGAAAACAAAATTTTAAATTTATTTTATATTTGTTTTATAAGTTAAGATTTTATTATATAAAAAAAAATATCAAACCCCGCGACTCGCGGAGTTTGAAGGGTCAAACACCGCGACTCGCGGAGGGACTAAAACTCAGAAAAAAATAAAAACGTAAACTGATCAGTCCACACACCACACCACAAAAATACTGCGAAATAACACCCGAAAAAACCCGAGAAAACACTCCCAAACTCACAATTTTTCACCGTTAATCATCAAATCTTTTACTAAAATCATGTTAAGAAGGATGCAATCAAGGAATTACTCAAGAAAAAGGGTAAATTTCTACACCTAAACACCATTTAATCCGAAAATTGGTGTTCTTGAGCAATTTTATACCCAATTCGATTTTGATGCTTTTTAGTGTAATTATGCTTAAATTGCTTATGTATTATGCTTGTATAACCTAGATTGATGCTATTTAACATGATTAGAAGCCTTAAACTTCAAATTTTGAGTAATCTAGGGTTTGTGTTCTTGAGCAATTTGGGGCTTTTTGATATAAACAGGTTATGGCCGATTTTTGTCATGAATTGTTGCTAAATTAAGTAGTGTAACATGTTTAGGTAGTTAAATGATCCAAACTTTGAGCCTAAACATGATTTTGAGAATTAAAGTGGACTTTTTCAAGTCTAAAATTCATGAACTTGATTTTTGAGAGATAATGCCAATTGAGACTTGTTTAATTGCTAGTAATGATTATCTTGACATGTTATTTAAGTTGAATGCTTATAAACTTGGCGAACATTTTCGTATATGCTTATTTGAAAAAGTGTAGATTTGATAAAAATATGAAAATGAGCATAAGTTTGATATAAATTGGACATGTCATTGTAATTATTTTGATTGATGATTTTGCTGACACTAATGCATATTTGGATGCACAAAAATTGTGTTTGATGTGTTTTGCAGACTGAAAGGGGTGAATCTTCATCCCAAGCTCGCAATACTCCTGCTGAGAATACGGAACAACAGGAGGTGGATAACTACTACAAACAAGATATACCTCATCCAGTCATGACATTTTCAGATATGCACTTGGAAGAGTTGCACCTGAACTTGAGATTTGACAGACGTTGGATAGATTATACAAAATACCAAAGAGGATTGCATACTCTTCATTCTAAAGCTGTTGAGGTACCTAGGGTCATAGAATGGAGACCATTAGAAGCTGTAGAATTGGTCGGGCCAATTAGGGAATTACTTACACAGAGGTATGGTAATTCTACTTTTAACGATTGAGTACGTTTATTCAACATGCGTAGACCTGTATATAAAGTATGGTGTGAAGAATTATTGTATAGTATAGAAATAAATGATCAGGTAGTTAGTTTAACCGATCGATCTTTTATTAGATTTTTGTTAGCAGGTTCGATGCGCCACATGTCTTTACTAGACATGGCTCAGGCCTTACGTATATATACGCCTGAGGAGTTAGCATCTGCCGATTGTAGAGGGTTGATACTAAATGGTAGAAAGATAGACGAAAATTTTGATACGCATGGTGTATGGAGTCAAATGAATAGCCATCACCGATTTAAAGGGGGAAATTACTCTTATTTGGATATAGATAGAGCAGAGTTAAGAGTAATTCATAGATTTTTAGCCAATTCGATTACACAACGAGGTAAGAACAATGAAAAGGTAAATGAACAGGATTTGTTTTACCACATGTGTATTCGAGACCCACAAAGCACTGTAAGTATACCTTATTGTGTGGGTTATTATTTATCAACTATGGTTAGGGGGATGAGACCGCATAGCATAATAGGAGGTGGTATATTTATTACTTTGATTGCTGAGTATCTCAATGTGGATATAAGTCGGGGGATATTATTAATCGAAGAACCAGAACCCCAAGATACAATAGGTTTAAATCTATACCATGGTGCTAAAGTTTTGAAGAGGCGAAATAACGCCGCAGTACGATATAATGGTAGACATCCACAGGTTGAGAGAAACCAACAGCAAGGTAATGTAGGAGGGGGAAATAAAATGGCAGAAATGCAAAGGTTTATAGCTTCACAGAGTACGAAAATAGTAGACATAGAGCATTTGAAGATTGGCAAGTTCATCAAAACCAAATCATAGCTTATTGCCAACATATAGGTAGAAACTATATTCCTACCCCAATGCCCATATTCCCTCCCTGGTCTATAGAGATGCAACCACCGTATCCTACGTATAACCCAGGAGAAGCATTTTATGACACATATGGTTATGCATGGAACCCCTTCTGGTATCAGTATCATCCCTAGTCTACTTAGTTTTTTTTATTTTATTATTTGTAATGTTGATACATTTAATACTTATGTTGGATTTGTATTAGTTTTTATAATTTTCTAAATTTTATTATTAGATTTTAATAATTTTTGAATGTGGGGTAATATACCAAACTTCAAAAATATGTATATATGTTTGCAGTTTATCTTATGTACACAACAGGGTAAAACAACGCATTTTCAAAGACTGGCATTAAGTTCAGCAAAAGCAACTAATTTTGACGACAAGATGCAAAATATATGTGAAATAACAACAAGACGGAATGAACAAATGATATGCACCATTTATCATTCAGCAAGCAAACACAAATATGTTTGGAAACTTTGGTAAAATTTAATCATTTCTACGCTAATCATCCTCAATAATTTAAATTGTTACTAATTTTTTGCAAATGAGGGCATTGCAAGATCTTAAGTGTGGGAAGGGGTTAAATTCTTTCGGATTTTTAATATTTTTTACTTCATACACTTGGTTACCATTAAAAATACTAGTAAAGCAGTAGTTGTATTAGAATCTAGTGCTCTCTGATAATAAAGAACAGCCCTAGTCTTATATACTGACTACCCACTTCTAGTAAAATTTTTCAAAATTTTTAACTAAATGAACTCAAAATCATGTTTATACATATTTATGAACGATAAAACTAGGTGTTAACACCGAAATTATTGTTACCTCGGAAAGGACATAAATTGAGAAACAAACCAAAATGTTAAAATTCATTTAAAATGGAATAAAGGACAATAAAAAGGAAAATAAAAGCCAAGTGTGGGAAATTTTCACCGAGTTATTCAAAATACATATCACATATTTTTGTACAAATAATTGAAAATACTTTTGTTTTGGACGATAATTAACTGTTTTACCCGATGAAAGAAAAGAAGAGATGGATCTACACGATGAATCAATTCCATCGTTAAAAGGAAGTAAAGTCTTTCAAAAAAGAAACGCGCTTCTTGATTTAGGTCATGAAGTTGTCGTCCAGACCAGCTGTAGGTTGACGAAAAATCTAGAAAAGTCATCTCTAAAATCAGCAGGAAATCCACGGACCTCAGCATAAAACAGGGTCGCCAAGTGGTCAGATTTATCCTAACCATGAGAAGGATTTATCTCGTACAATGGAGGGGCACTGTGCAAATTAGCTGGATAAGACTAATGAATCAGATCCCCAGAAAGGATAATCTCCTTAAATATTAAAAATCAGCTTTTAAGACTGATATTACTCAATCCTAGAGATTGACCTTAAAGATTGAGAATTACAAACTCATGGAATTCAATGATATCTAAACTCGAGCCTGAACGAGAAAATATTTTGATCAAAATTACAAACTGATTGGTTTTCTAAAAACCCATTTTCAATGCGTTCATTACCATTGAACGTAAAATCCTAGGAATTCACCTGAAATTCATTAGGTCACCTGAACCAAATCGGGTGTCAACCGTAAGAACGATGATTGCATAGCAAGGTCAAAGACAGGACCTTGTGCCAGACCGAAAAATTATAAGGGTGAGCTTTACTATTGCTTCTACAAAGGATAGTAATTGCATCCGACACGTTAAAAGACCATAATTAAAAGCATGTCAGAGGACATTGCCTTAACAGTTGCTTGTTCAATGCTTTCCTTTACAACCGGACGGTAGTTTATCGAAAGGTAATATACGGAGCAAGTAAACTGGACGTGTTGCTTTCCTAATACAAGGTTAGCAAGTGGGTGACACAAAACCGCAAGTTTTGAGCTAAAATTTTCAAATCTGAAACCCACCAAACCCACAAAAAGAACTTGCAAACACCGGTGAAGGGTTATTCCGGAAAACTTATCTAGGGTAAAAGCTAGATTTAATTTTTAAAAGATCAAATGTTTTCATAAAGATCCAATTTCCTTAAAGGATCTAAATTTTTATAGTCATATGGGACTGTAAACCACAACGTTACTACCATTGTTTATACCGCCGTAAAGAAATCACTGATGTACAAAGTGTGAAGAATAAAGAAGTGATTCTAGTATTTCAAGACTATATTGCTTGAGGACAAGCAACGCTCAAGTGTGGGAATATTTGATAATGCTAAAAACGAACATATATTTCATAGCATTACTCCTCAAGAAAGACAAGCTTTTAGTTGCAATTGTTCTATTTACAAGTGATATTCGTTTAAACAATAAAAGGTGAAGACAAAAGACAGATTCGACGAATTGAAGACGCAAAGGTCCAAAAAGCTCAAAAGTATAAAATACAATCAAAGAGGTTCCAATTATTGATAAAAAAACGTCTCGAAATTACAAGAGTACAAGATTCAAAACGCAAAGTACAAGATATTAAATTGTACGCAAGGACGTTCGAAAATCCGGAACCGGGACATGAGTCAACTCTCAACGCTCGACGCAATGGACTAAAAATTACAAGTTAACTATGTATATAAATATAATATAATACATAATTAATTATATTAATTATAATTAATTATATTTATAAAATAAACCGTCGGCAAAGAAAGAAGCCAAAGTTGTGAGCTGGAATTTCAAACTCCGCGACTCGCGGAGTTTGAAGGAGGAAATGGCCGCGACTCGCGGAGTTCCCCTGGACTCAATTCCCTATAAAAGCCCATGCAGTTCGACGAATTTTAATATCAATAATCTATCTCTCTCTCAATATATACGTATATATATATATATATATATATATATATATATAATTTATATTTTAATTTTAATTTTAATTTTAAATCCTAATAATAAGGGTATGTTAGCGAATGTTGTAAGGGTGTAAGTCGAAATTCTGTCTGTGTAACACTATGCTATTTTTAATCATTGTAAGTTATGTTCAACCTTTTTACATTAATGTCTCGTAGCTAAGTTATTATTATGCTTATTTAATCCGAAGTAATCATGATGTTGGGCTAATTACTAAAATTGAGTAATTGGGCTTTGTACCATAATTGGGGTTTGGACAAAAGAACGACACTTGTGGAAATTAGACTATGGGCTATTAATGGGCTTTATATTTGTTTAACTAAATGATAGTTTGTTAATGTTAATATAAAGATTTATAATTGGACGTACCCATAAATTACCATTTACACTCGATCGGACACGATGGGCGGGGTATTTATATGTACGAATAATCGTTCATTTAACCGGACAAGGGAATGGATTAATAGCCACTAGAATAATTAAAACAGGGGTGAAATTATGTACAAGGACACTTGGTATAATTGATAACAAAGTATTAAAACCTTGGGTTACACTCAGTCGACATCCTGGTGTAATTATTAAACAAAGTATTAAAATCTTGTTACAGTTTAAGTCCCCAATTAGTTGGAATATTTAACTTCGGGTATAAGAATAATTTGACGAGGACACTCGCACTTTATATTTATGACTGATGGACTGTTATGGACAAAAACCAGACGGACATATTAAATAATCCAGGACAAAGGACAATTAACCCATGGGCATAAAACTAAAATCAACACGTCAAACATCATGATTACGGAAGTTTAAATAAGCATAATTATTTTATTTCATATTCAACTTCTTTTATTTTATATTTAATTGCACTTCTAATTATCGCATTTTATTTTATTGTTATTGTATTTAATTGCACTTTTAATTATCGTACTTTTAATTATCGCAAGTTTATTTTATCGCACTTTTATTTATCGCAATTTCATAATCGTTATTTACTTTACGCTTTAAATTAAGTCTTGTATTTATTTTTTTTACATTTGGTTTTAACTGCGACTAAAGTTTTAAAATCGACAAACCGGTCATTAAACGGTAAAAACCTCCTTTATAATAATAATATTACTTATATATATATTTGTATTTTTATAAAAGTAAACTAATATAGCGTTAAGCTTTGTTTAAAGATTTTCCCTGTGGAACGAACCGGACTTATTAAAAACTACACTACTGTACGATTAGGTACACTGCCTATAAGTGTTGTAGCAATGTTTAAGTGTATCCATTCTATAAATAAATAAATATCTTGTGTAAAATTGTATAATATTTAATAGTATTTCCTTGTAAAATATAAGCTATTTTATATACACCTCTGCTTTGACATCAGAAACATAAGAATCCTTACACCTTCAAATCGTTCACACTTGAATCTACAATAAATTCAGGTTGCATAAAATTGTATCAAATGTAATTGAATGAATGATGTTTCGATGAATGTACCTGGATGAAAAGATAGGTCTACGTGTGGAGCTGGTCGTTGATGGATGACCTAGATAGCAACAAATTCAAGCTACAACCTAATTCGAACAAAAAGCCCGAATCACCATTGGACCTTTGGTAGAAGGTTACTTTATCTCTCTGTTTTGAAGCTGCAACAATTTCTTCAATATTTGGATACTACAAAAATCAAACACAAATTGTAAAGATCATATATTTTGAAACCTATTGTGTGATAAAGACATTTCATTTATTATACTATTATAGCTTCAATACTAAATAAAAATATACCTTTGATGGACATTCCAGATATGTAACCAGATGCTTACCCGAGATCTAAGAAAGTAAGAAACCATCTAACTGAGAATCAATTATCCAAAACAACCATATTGAATATAACTCGTGAAACCCTAATCAATCTCCCAATAAATCAAAATATATTAAATACTTTAATATAAAAAGAAATCAAATAAATACTGTAAAAAAAACCAAATACTTGAAACCCTTACCTTTTCATTTTCGACGCATTTGAGTGGTCAAAACGCATGAACCCTAGAATATGCCGCTGTTTCTTTTAACAGATGAAAAAATTAAATTCCAAATTTTAATAATTGTTCTTCTCCATTTCATTGTGATTGGATTTCAATTTTAGTCGACGATTTGGGTGAGAGATTAGGGTTTTTTGAAGAGTACAAGTGCACAAATGAATAGAATATGAAAACCTTAATCGAAGAGAATAAAAAAGAAAGTGAGAGATTGATCGAAACAAAATATGAATTGGAGATTGATTGAAGATGAAGATAAAGTCAAAGCGACGAAACTGATAAGTGGTTATCAACAATTGATTAAAGTTTAGATTTTTCAAGCCATCCATTTGAATTGACTCTGAAATAGAAGATGATGATGTAACAATCGATTTTTCAGTTGAAATCAACCCGTGAATTGAAGTTTTTAGGGTTACAATTATTCTTTTTTCAGTTGGTGAAAAAGATCAGAGGAAATTAGGGTTCATTCTTTTAAAGAACCTGGAAAGTGAAGAGCGTATTTGATTGTGAATGAGTTGAATTATGAACCCCTGTTTTCCCATTTAGATCCCGTCATGAAAGGGTAATTTAGTCACCAAATAACTAATCAAGGTAATTATGAGGTCATAATCTTGATAAGAAAATTTGGATGGTTTAGATTATGGATGTTAATGATAATGGAAGGCTAGGATTAGTGGTTTAAATTTTAAATGATGTATTTTTAGTTTTGTTATTATAATATAAAGAGAATATAAAGAGATATTATTGTAACTAATAAGATTATTATTATTATCATTTATATTATTATTATCATTATTAGTAATTAAAATTGTTAAAGATTATCATTATTATTAGTATTAATATTATCATATTATTATTTATCGTTTATTATTAATAGTCTTTATCAATAATTGTATTATTAATATTATTATTATTTGTATTATCAATATTAATAGTATTGATATAATTATACTAGTTAATTATCAAAAAATAAGAAGTAGTTATATATATACAAATATATATAAATACATATACATATATAAAATACAGGTATATATATATATATACATACAGGTAAATATATATATATATATATATAAATACGTTATATACATGTATATAAATATAAATACGATATATAAGTATATAAATACAGATAATGTACGTATTCTATTTCCTATCCTTATCAAACTGTTTTTAAATTTGTCTTACATCTGTAATGTAGTACAAATCATTTACAGTTAGTCATATTAAACAACAAAATTTGTTTTGAGTCGTACTCTAAGTTTCTCTGTGATTGAATTGTTTGTCGACCCAATTGATCACTACACAACAATGTGGATTGTTTATATGTATTACAAGCCATTTAATTTCTCAGACAAAACCTACAATTAATAAAAAAATTCAATTTTTAAAACAGAAATTATAGGAAGAACAGGTACTGCCCTGTTCGTAGTATCGTTAAATCAAATACCTCGAATTAGAGTTCAATTTCAAAATCCTTTATTGCAGTTTGGTTAGGAATCTTTTGTTCAAACTATCTGGAAGGTTTCAACTTCTAATTCATTGAATTGAATTCAAATTCGTGAGTCAAAGTTTCAAAATCAAAAAGTCAACATTTGTTCATCAGCAAAATTTGAATTTTCTGTTTTGATTTGAGTTAAATTGATGGTCTCTAAAGTTTCTAAGATAGATTTCTAACCTATTTCATGTTGTAATCATAAACCAAAACGGTCTTAAATCCAAAATCACAATTGAAGTGTTCTTCGCGTTTTCACAGGCCTGCAACTATTTTTTTTATTTTTCTTTTCTGTTAATCAATCTATCCCATATTCAAAACGCTTTTGTATCTATTTCACACTCCTAAAACAAATAAACAATATTTCTGTTTGATTAACAGGTTCCCTGGTCAAGTTGATTTTGAGAGGAAGAAGAAGAAATAGGAAAAAAACAGATAGACGGGTTAAAAATATAAAGGTTGATTATAATACTAGAAAAATGAGTTAGCTTGGATGGTTAGGGGTGTTGATGTGTTAGCGAGTGGTCATAGGTTCGAGTCCAGGCACTGGCGTTATTTTTTTAAAAGCTTGTTTTAAAGGTAGTTTTATTATCATATTTTTATTATTATTATTTTTATTATTATTGTTATAATTATTATTATCATATTATTATCATTATTTTGATTATTTTGATTATTATTAGTATTATAATTATTAGTATTATTATTTAACACTTATTATTATTATTATTATTATTATTATTATTATTATTATTATTATTATTATTACAATTATGATTATTATTATTATTATTATTACTAATTATTGTTATTATTATGATAATTGTTATTATTTCCTAACATTTAAAAGTATGATTATTATTATCATTAATTTAATTAATAATATTATCATTATTGTTGTTACTAATATCATCATTAAGAATTACGATTATTATAGTTATTATTATTACTACTAGTATTAGTATTATTATTATTATCATAGTTTTAAATCTATTATTATTATTATTATTATTATTATTATTATTAGTATTATTATTATTAACATTTGTAATAGTATTATAATCAAGAATATTATTCTTAGTATCATTTTATAAAAATTATCACTTTTATTAAAACTATCGCTTTATATAAAAATTATCACATCTAGTATTATTATTATTATTATTATTATTAATATCAATTTTATTAGTAATATCATTTTCATAATCATATTTATGTAAAGTATCATTATTACTAAAATTCTCATAGATATTAAAACTACCACTTTTACTAAAATTATCATTATCATTATTATATTTTGTACATAAAATATATTTATATTACCTATAATTATATGATAAACATATTAAGATATATATAGTATATAATATAATATATAGGCAAAATCTGGTACAAATTCTATATAAACTACAACAACAAATAAATATAAATATTAAATAATTAATAAATGAAAATTTATGTGAATTCCATTATATGTTTTAATAAGATATAAAATTGATATATGTTCGTGAATCCGAGGCCAACCTTACACTTGTTCAATGACGTCATATGTATTTTTACTACGAAATACAGTATTGTGAGTTCATTTGATTCCCTTTTACTCTTTACATTTTTGGGACTGAGAATACATGCGCTATTTTTATAACTATTTTATTAAATGCTTTTGAGATATATTTTTGAACTGAGAATACATGAACTGCTTTGATAAATATTTGACGAAATAGACACAAGTACTAAAAACTGCATTCTATGATAGAATTATTTGGATTCAGAGGTTCGATTTCTATAAAGATTATTGACCATCGGTGAGAAATTTTTGCATTGCACGATGCATTAGCTACCGAAATGGTTTGATTTATTAGCTACTATCGATGAGAAATTTTTGCATTGCACGATGCATTAGCTACCGAAAGGGTTCGATTTATTAGCTACTATCGGTGAGAAATTTTTGCATT
Source organism: Rutidosis leptorrhynchoides (assembly GCF_046630445.1). Taxonomy (NCBI): domain Eukaryota; kingdom Viridiplantae; phylum Streptophyta; class Magnoliopsida; order Asterales; family Asteraceae; genus Rutidosis; species Rutidosis leptorrhynchoides. The sequence continues at coordinate 350,085,150 of NC_092343.1, forward strand.
GCACGATGCATTAGCTACCGTTTTAGCTATCCTCGGTGATAAATTTTTGCATTGCACGATGCATTAGCTACCGAAATGGTTCGATTTATTAGCTACTATTGGTGAGAAATTTTTGCATTGCACGATGCATTAGCTACCCTCGGTGAGAAATTTTTGCATTGCACGGTGCATTAGCCATCGTTGGTGAGAATGTTTTGTAAATTTCCGGTGTTCTTCATATGAATGATTTTTACAGCAGTGAGCAGACCTGCACAGATTTTTTTCAAAATATGAGTATCTTGTGTTCTATTATATGATTGGAAATGATTGATTATGATAAACTAATGAACTCACCAACCTTTTGGTTGACACTTTTTAGCATGTTTATTCTCAGGTATTACAGAAATCTTCCGTTGTGCATTTGCTCATTTTAAAGATAATACTTGGAGTTATTCATGACATATTTCAAAAGACGTTGCATTCGAGTCGTTGAGTTCATCAAGATTATTATTAAGTCAATTATAGTTGGATGTATTATGAAATGGTATGCATGCCGTCAACTTTCGATGTAAAGAAAGTTTGTCTTTTAAAAACGAATGCAATGTTTGTAAAATGTATCATATAGAGGTCAAATACATCGCAATGAAATCAAATATTGTGAATCGTTTATAATCGGTATGAACGGGTCCTTTCAGTTGGTATCAGAGCGGTGGTCTTAGCGAACCAGGTCTTGCATTAGTGTTTCTAACTAATAGTTGTTTAGATGCATTAGTTGGTATGGAATTCGACCGTGTCTGCATGTCAAAAGTTTTGCTTATCATTTCGTGTCAAAAATTACTTGCTTATCATCCTTAAAGTCTAGACATGTAAGACCCGATTATTTATTTTACAGAAGTGTATTAGAGTGCATGAAATGTGGGGAAAATTGTGTGAGTAAACCGAAGACAGAACCTGTTCAGCCCTTCGTGCGCACCGCACAGGGGTAATGGTGCGCGCCGCGCACTGTCCCTCCGACAGAACCCCAGTTTTTATGTTTTGAGTTTAATGAAGGGCATTATGGTCTTTTCACTTGAGGGTCGGTTTTAGGCCACAAAGGCAGATTGGTGGACTCTTTCAAGTCCACAATCTTATCTTCATCTCTTCCACACACTCTCAAACCCTAGAGTGAGAAATAGAGCTTAGAGAGAGAAAGCTTCATTTGGGGAAGAAGGAGCTTGAATCAAACAAAGTTTAAAGTGTTAAAGTTGTTCACCTTGTTCACGGCTACGTTGTGGTGGTATTGGTAAGCTCTAACTCCGAGTTTTCATAGTTTGATTTAGTGTTCATAATTGGGGTTTTGAAATGGGTGTTCTTGAAATAAACCCATTAGTTGTTAATAGGATGTTTGAGCTAGTAAATGGTGTTAATAACCATTGTTGGTTGGTTTGGGTTTGTTAATGAAGATGATTAGTTGTTAATCATGTTTGGTTGTTGGAATCACTAGTTAATTAAGATTATAAGTGATTAGAAGTGTAAACTTGCAAATGGGTGTTGACTTGAGTTTGGGTCAAAATGGATTTTTGTGTCCTAATGATGCAAGTAAGTGTTTTGATGTTGAACCTTGAGCATAAGGGGGTGTTTGAACATAATCATTAGTTAATTTTGATTATGGGTGTTTTGGGCGAGTTTTGACTTAGTCAAAGTGATGCATGTGCAAATGGGTTGATATTGCACTTATGGTGTTTTGTGTATAAGCTAGTGTATTTAGCTTATTCGGTTGTAAATTACTTAGGTGATTTGCGTCGGACGATTAGGAGCTCAAGCGGAAGTTGCCTTAGTTGAAATCAAGGTGAGTGGAATATTTATACATGTATGTATGTGGTTTATTTACTCGTACGCGATGTGGGCCTTTGGTGCCACATCGTGAGTGTTGGGCGTTATGTCACAAGTTGGTGGCTTATTTGGTATTCGGGTGAAGAGAACTACGGGTCGGTAGTATCTCGCTAGGTGTCTCACGAGTCGGTGACACCTCTTGGAGGTTTACAAGTCGGTGACCTCATATGTATTGACGGGTGGTGCACTAGTCGGTGACACCCATAGTGTTCACAAGTCGGTGACACTTGGTGGTACTTCACAAGTCGGTGATGCCACATAGCGTTCACGAGGCGGTGACCCATAAGTAATAGTGGTGATTCACAAGTCGGTGACACCTTATGATGAGTCACAAGTCGGTGACATTTCTTAGTGATCACAAGTCGGTGACACTAGGTGGGGCTTCACAAGTCGGTGATGCTACATGGTGATTCACAAGTCGGTGACACCATATGACGAGTCACAAGTCGGTGACATGGTACGAGTGAGACTCGATGATCTTGGTCTGCTACAAGTCGGTAGTAGTAAGCGGTGAACGGTTATCGTGTTTATGCCCTTTTATGTTTAGTATATTATCGTGTTGAATTATATACTAACGTTGTTGCTAGTCGTGTGTTTGTTGATGCTAACTCGTTTGTTCGTTGTATGTAATGGTTTTGTAGGTGGATGCGTGTAGGTAAATTACATATGTATATATATAAATATTGCATTCACTAAGCATTAGCTTACCCTCTCGTTGTTTACCATTTTATAGGTTCCGGCGTGGATAATGGTAAGGGCATTCGTTCGGACTAGAGATCCCGCTTGATGCTAGGGGACGCTTTTGACTTTAGTAGCTCTTGGAGTTTGACCGATAGTTGGGTAGTTTAATCCCAAACGCCATGCTCATTGTGTAGTTTGGAACTTAAACTTTTTGGTGGTCGAAACTCTAAACTTGTATTAAACTTGTATTTTGGGTCGTGTGGGCCCCGCTTGTAAAACATCGTTTTATGTTTGATTCGTGTTAGTTTTACATATATAAGTTTGTCGTGGAAAGCGTTCGGTCTAAATATGTCGGGAAGTGGTCCATCTTTTTACGAGTTAAAAAGAGTTTGATCAGAGCCTGGAACGCCTTGTGCGTGCCGCGCACTTTCAGTGGAGCACGCCGTGCACCACACCTGAGCAGCAGTTTAGATTTTTTTTTGGGACTGTTTTTGGTCGGTTATCGGGTTGGGTTGTTACAAGTGGTATCAGAGCATGGTCTAAGGGATTTAGGTAACTTGAGATAGGCGCCTAGACTTAGACTTTTGTGTGTGCTATTATGCGGGGCTTGTAGGATTGCGGGTCGGTTCGGGATTTAGTTAGTGCCTTAGAGAATGGGTGAACTAGCTATGTATTGATTATGTTGTTATTAATCGTGTTGTTTGCGTTGAATATCTAGCGAGATAGTTGTTGTATTCATGAGCTCGGCATGGCGTGTGAGCGTAATAATGCTTCGCGACCATTATTACGGTTGCAAGCCAAGTCATGCAAGTGATGTACAACAAGTGTTGAACTAGATGGGATGTACGAACTGTGGCATATTATATGTTTGTGAACGATTGATCGTGGTGGTGTGTGAAAGTTATTCATGTTGTGTTCCTAACCGAGTTCATTTCTTAGAATGACTACAAGGAGCAAACAAGCCAACGAAGATCAAGACGAAGACGTTGAATTCACGGCTAAGGTTGAGGCCATCTTTAAACGTCAAAAAGCGGAGTTTCTCGAGGATGTTATAAAAGTTTTTCGGGAATCGGTTGATGGGCAATTAACCGATCTAATTGATGAAAGGGTGAAGGTCGCAATCGAGGAAGCGCTTGATGCTAGAAATATTTATCCCCGAGGCGAAGGGAGTGAAGGAAATGGGAGGCGGGACTTCCATTACTAAAACTTCAAGGATGCACAACCTCCTATGTTTAATGGGGTAAGGGATCCGTTGAAGACTACATGTTGGGTTTCAGACATCGAGGGGGCTTTCCGTACTAGTGAATGTCCTCCCGAGAAGAAAACAAGGTACAGTTCTAGTATGTTACGTGAAGAAGCCAAGTTGTGGTGGGATGACAAGATTCAATTGTATGGCGAGGAACAATGTATGAGCTTGTCATGGGATGAGTTCAAAATGGAGTTCTTTGATGAATATGGAACTTCTTTCGACCTTGATAGAATCCGGGACGAGTTACACAATTTGCAACAAGGTTCGATGGACTTGGTTACTCTCAAGTCTACCTTCTTGGCAAAGACTCGTTTTTGTCCGGAGTATGTTGGTGACGATCACAAGTTGATGAAAGATTTCTACCGTACCATGAATGACGAGTTGAAGGGTAAGATTAGTCGGGGAATGGCTAAGTCTTTTGAAGAGTTGTTTGAGTTGGCGCGGGGTTTCGAACCGGAGGTGTCAAAGCCAAGTATGTCCGATGTTAGTAAACGGAAGTTCGAAGCGGCGACGTTTTCGAACAAGAAGAGTAAAAGCGCTACCGAAGGTGTCAGAAGCGTAAAGATGAATGACACGGGTGGTTCTAAATTCGCGTGTTATAATTGTGGGCAAACGGGGCATAAGTCTCGTGATTGTCCGTCGGGTAAGGTCACATGTTTTAAGTGCCGGAAGGAGGGACACCGGAAGTCGGAATGTCCCGAGTGGAATAGTGACGGAGCGCGAAAATCTAGCGACGCTTGATTCAGGTACTATTTGATTTTAGTACTATCTTTATGCGGGTGATTTTGGATAATGATTGAGTTTATCCATGTGTTGTAGTGACTAGCTAGGTCGAGTTAGTCCATTGCGGTTTGATTAGCCATGTCGGGTTAATCAATTGGATGTTGGATGTTGACCGAGGTGGGTTAACCAAGTGAGTTTGACTAACTGGGTCGGGTTAATCAATTAAATGATAAGTGTTGATCGAGTTGGGTTGACCTAGTGTGTTTGACTTAACCAAGTCAGGTTAATCAATTGTTGTTAAGCGTTGACCGGGGCGGGTTGACTAAGGGTATTTGACTAACCGAGCTGGGTTAATCAAATTGTTTTTAGGGGATTAACCAAGTCGGGTTGACCGAGATAGTTTGACTAACCAAGTCGGGTTAATCAATAAGTTGTTGGGAGTGTTGACCAAGTCGGGTTGACCAAGTGAGTTCGACTTAACCGAGTCGGGTTAATCAATTTGGTGATAAGTGTTGATCGAGGCGGGTTGACCGAGCGTATTTGACTAACCGGGTCGTTTTAATTAATTCTTGTTAAGGGTTGGCCGAGGTAGGTTGACCGGGCGAGTTGGAGGCCTAACCGAGTCGGGTGAAACCGTGATTTGATTAGAGGGTTACTTGTATTGCACTCCATAAGGTTTAGCGTAGTAATGGTATGCCGTTCGAGAGGCGTTAACGGTTGAGACGGTGCGGGTAGGGTATAAGTCTTGGTGGCACCAAGCATCACCATTGTAAGTGAAAGTTTGCTAGGCCTGCTTTGTGTCCTAGGTAGATCTCGACTAGCAGTTGATTGCTAGGGAGTTGTGGCGTTGAGCCGTAATGTTAATTGGGTTTGGGTGACTTCGAATAGTCAAGTTTCATATAACGCCGAGGATGGACCCCGAAAGGGGCAAGTGAATGAGACTCGGTGGTAGTAATGGGAGTTGCATAACACTACGTCAGGTGCCCTCCATATACCTGCAAGTGGAATGCTTCACTCCGGTGGTGTGATTACTTTGTACTTGGGTACCGGTGAGGAAACCCGAAGGTACGATCATAGTTTATTGCAAAGACTAGCGGGCGTTGACGTTTAGCAGATTCGAAAGGACTAGGTTCGAGTATCTTGTGGTAAGTCCGCGGAAAATTTTGAGTATGACCGACGTTGGTACCGGTCACGTATGTTGTGGAATGTTGAAATTTCGCAAGGTATTATCATCTTGACGATGATAAGGTAGGGTTAAAACCCTAAGTAGGGGAGTATGTACCCGGAGGGTACGATGCTTCTTTGGTTTGGTAGGCGTGTTTGAGCCATTTGCCGTAAGTTATCTCATTTTGAGAGCCAACTAGAGACGTAGAGTGTTAGTTTGGACTGTCTCATGTAGGGGCGTGTTAGGATAGAGTGCGTTCGGGAACGAACTCTCTAGAGTATTGGCGATGGGCGTTAGAACTCTAAGTCGTGAGTTGGAGTATGCCAAGGAAATCATGAAGGTTAATTGTGCAATTGGAAAGTTGCATGGTGGTAAAGTGTGATCGATAGGATGCACGGTGGCCTCAAAGGTTCCGAGATTGTGTGAGAACTCGAAGACTTGTGGAAAATGAGTTGTTTTCGTTCGCGATGAGGTTTATATCGAGAGGACGCGATCCAATTTAAGTGGGGGAGAGTTGTAAGACCCGATTATTTATTTTACAGAAGTGTATTAGAGTGCATGAAGTGTGGGGAAAATTGTGTGAGTAAACCGAAGACAGAACCTGTTCAGCCCTTCGTGCGCGCCGCGCAGGGGTAATGGTGCGCGCCGTGCACTGTCCCTGCGACAGAACCCCAGTTTTTCTGTTTTGAGTTTAATGAAGGGCATTATGGTCTTTTCACTTGAGGGTCGGTTTTAGGCCACAAAGGCAGATTGGTGGACTCTTTCAAGTCCACAATCTTATCTTCATCTCTTCCACACACTCTCAAACCCTAGAGTGAGAAATAGAGCTTAGAGAGAGAAAGCTTCATTTGGGGAAGAAGGAGCTTGAATCAAACGAAGTTGCAAGTGTTAAAGTTGTTCACCTTGTTCACGGCTACGTTGTGGTGGTATTGGTAAGCTCTAACTCCGAGTTTTCATAGTTTGATTTAGTGTTCATAATTGGGGTTTTGAAATGGGTGTTCTTGAAATAAACCCATTAGTTGTTAATAGGATGTTTGAGCTAGTAAATGGTGTTAATAACCATTGTTGGTTGGTTTGGGTTTGTTAATGAAGATGATTAGTTGTTAATCATGTTTGGTTGTTGGAATCACTAGTTAATTAAGATTATAAGTGATTAGAAGTGTAAACTTGCAAATGGGTGTTGACTTGAGTTTGGGTCAAAATGGATTTTTGTGTCCTAATGATGCAAGTAAGTGTTTTGATGTTGAACCTTGAGCATAAGGGGGTGTTTGAACATAATCATTAGTTAATTTTGATTATGGGTGTTTTGGGCGAGTTTTGACTTAGTCAAAGTGATGCATGTGCAAATGGGTCGATATTGCACTTATGGTGTTTTGTGTATAAGCTAGTGTATTTAGCTTATTCGGTTGTAAATTACTTAGGTGATTTGCATCGGACAATTAGGAGCTCAAGCGGAAGTTGCCTTACTTGAAATCAAGGTGAGTGGAATATTTATACATGTATGTATGTGGTTTATTTACTCGTACGCGATGTGGGCCTTTGGCGCCACATCGTGAGTGTTGGGCGTTATGTCACAAGTTGGTGGCTTATTTGGTATTCGGGTGAAGAGAACTACGGGTCGGTAGTATCTCGCTAGGTGTCTCACGAGTCGGTGACATCTCTTGGAGGTTTACAAGTCGGTGACCTCATATGTATTGACGGGTGGTGCACTAGTCGGTGACACCCCATAGTGTTCACAAGTCGGTGACACTTGGTGGTACTTCACAAGTCGGTGATGCCACATGGCGTTCACGAGGCGGTGACCCATAAGTAATAGTGGTGATTCACAAGTCGGTGACACCTTATGATGAGTCACAAGTCGGTGACATTTCTTAGTGATCACAAGTCGGTGATACTAGGTGGGGCTTCACAAGTCGGTGATGCTACATGGTGATTCACAAGTCGGTGACACCATATGACGAGTTACAAGTCGGTGACATGGTATGAGTGAGACTCGATGATCTTGGTCGGCTACAAGTCGGTAGTAGTAAGCGGTGAACGGTTAGCGTGTTTATGCCCTTTTATGTTTAGTATATTATCGTGTTGAATTATATACTAACGTTGTTGCTAGTTGTGGTTCTTGTGGAGTAGGAATAGCTTCATCAGAAGTTACAGGTATTTCAGGTGGTTTAAGCGTTGTACCACTTCTTGTGGTAATGGCTTTAGCTGTTTCATTCCGGGGGTTAGCATTTGTATCACTAGGTAGACTTCCCGGTTTTCTTTCACCTATTAACCTTGCTAGGTTACTTACTTCTTGTTCCAGATTTTGAATAGAAGCTTGTTGATTTCTAAATGCTTGAGCATTTTGTTCATTAGTTTGTTTCTGAGATGTGAAAAACTGTGTTTGAGTTTCAACTAGCTTCGTCATCATATCTTCTAAATTCGGCTTTTTATCATCAGTTTGTTGTGGTGGTTTGTTTTGAAAATTAGGTCTTTGCTGATTGTAAGTATTATTGGATACTTGTTGATTGCTAGGACCTTGTTGGTTGTTGTATGGAATATTTCTGTTATAATCTGGTTTTGATTGTAAATCGGTCTTGGCGGTTGATAATTATTCTGATAATTATTTCCAGGACTTTGGTTTATGTATGAAATATTCTCTCTTTGTTCCATTGTTAATTCAATACTGAGACAATCTTTTGTCAAATGTGGTCCTCCACACTGCTCACAACTAATTCGTATTGAGTGAATATCTTTAGTCATCTTTTCCATTCGTCTCTCCACAGCATCTAGCTTTGCGGAAATGGAATCTAAGTCATGGCTAGAATCGGCTCTAGCTGCTTTAGATGATCTAACGATATCTTTTTCTTGGTGCCACTCATGTGAGTGGGAAGCAGTGTTATCAATAATTTTGTAAGCATCAGTTTCGGTTTTCTTCATAATAGAACCACCAGCTGCTATATCTATGTCTTTCCTTGTAGTGATGTCGCATCCTTGGTAGAATATTTGTATTATTTGACAGGTGTCTAAACCATGTTGCGGACATCCTCTTAATAACTTTCCATATCTTGTCCACGCCTCATATAAAGTTTCATTTGGCTTCTGTGTAAACGTAACAATTTCTGCTTAAAGTCTTACGGCTTTAGATGCAGGAAAGAATTGTTTAAGAAATTTGTCAACTAAAACATCCCATGTATCAATCGCCCCTTCAGGTAACGATTTCAACCAATCTTTGGCTTCTCCCTTTAAAGTCCAGGGAAATAACATGAGATATATCTGTTCATCCTCCACTTCTCGGATTTTAAATAGTGTGCAGATCCTATTAAAGGTACGTAGATGTTCATTTGGATCTTCCTTCGGCGCACCACTAAATTGGCATTGATTAGTCACCATATGTAGAATTTGTCCTTTGATTTCATAATCTGGCGCATTAATGTCTGGATGAGTAATTGCGTGACCTTGGCCAGTGCGTTTAGCTCTCATTCGGTCTTCCATACTTAAAGGTTCCAGATTCTCCATAATTGAATTTGTTGAATCTGAATCACTAGAGGATTCTGATTTAATGGTTCATTCCTCAACAATCTCTGTTTGAATGATTGGTGGTTCCGGAGGAAAGTTTAGTGGTTCAGGATCTACGAACCGTTCCTGAATATTCTCCGGATTCTCAATTGTGAGGTCGGGTTCAAAAAATGGATTATCGGAAATTTGAACTGAAGTACTTGTTCGACTGGATGACGATTCTAAAGAAAAATCAACGGCAGTAATATTTGTTAAATGTCTTGATCTAGTTACAGGTGGTGAACGTACAAAAGGTGGTGAACGTCTTGCTCTGTGCATTCACTGAATATCCTATTAGTTTTTAAAAGGAAAGAAAAATTATAATAAGTTATCCAATCAGTAGACTTTTCTGATTTTGCCCACGTTTCGAATAGCCAAAAGATGCAGCAGAGGGGCAGGATTCGTTTGGTCTCAATATAATTGAGGACTGTTTGGCTCCAATAACCCGGTCCACGTACAAATCCAACTATTACTACGAACCAGAAAATTTTGATGTCTATCAATTTAACCACTTAAAATAAATTTTCGTAATTTTAAGAAATTTAGATAAGAAGTAGAATAAAAATCTATGTCCTAAAAACTAGAATAGCGAGAAATAAGAAAGAAAAAGAGCGTGTCGAAAAAAGGTCGAAAAAGAAAAATGGTTGAAAAATAAAAGGTGACGGAAAAATAAAAGAAACTTATAAAACTTAAAAAATAATTTACTAACCTAACCTTATTACTACAACTAACTTAAAATTATAATCGCAAATTGAGATTACTAATTGAAATGATAATTGATACATAGGTAAAAGGTGTCTAAAAATATTAAAGCTTACAGGGAAAACTAAATCCCAAATGGAAATAACTTAAAAAGAAACTAAAACTTAAAAAGGCGTCGCAAAATTCTAAAGCACCTAAATCTTAGTCTAAAGAAAAAGCACTTAAGGAATTCTACGGCAAAGCCTACAAATTTAGAAGTAAAAATAACTATGGCAAAAACTAAGTTTAAAACTAAATATGAGCGAAAAATACAAATATTAGGCTAAAACGATTAAAAAAAGACAAAATATAAAAATATACTAAAAGTTGTAAAAAGTACAATTTTTATAAAAATATTATTTTTATATTATTTATTTATTAAAACTATTAATTTTACAATTTAATTAAACTAATTTAACTAAATAAAACAAATTAAATAAAAAGTAAAACTTAAAATAAAACTAATAATAATAATAATAATAATTAGGGTTAAATAATAATAATAATAATTAATTACCCGTAATTAATTGCAGTTAGAGTTTCTGTCGCGTGTCAGAGTCACTCTGCGAGTTGCGGTATTTAAAGCATCAAACCCCGCGAGTCGCGGGGTTCCAAAATTCAACTCTGGCACAGTTTTAAATCGACGCGTTTTGTTTTTTTTATGTTTTCTAATTTTTTGTTTTTATATAAATAAAAGATATTTAAATAAAACTTATATTTTTATAAACTAAAATAAAAATAAAGAAACTTATAAAACTTTTAACAAACTCTTAAAAATATATAAATTTTTGTTTTTCTTTTTATATTTTCGAATATTTAAAACGTACTTTTATAAAACCGAATTTTAATAAAAGTAAAATAAAAATCTTTTTTTTTATTATATTAGCGTTGCGCTTCCGGCTTTTAAGAGTTCCCCGGCAGCGGCGCCAAAAATAACTTGATGTTTCGCGAGGTGTATATAAAATAGCTTTATATTTTAGCAGGAAAATACTATTAAATATGATACAATTTTTACACAAGATATTTATTTATTTATAGAATGGATATACTTAAACTTTGCTACAACACTTATAGGCAGTGTACCTAATCGTACAGTAGTGTAGTTTTTAGTAAGCCCGGTTCGTTCCACAGGGAATCTTTTTAAACAAAGCTTAACGCTATATTTATTTACTTTTATAAAAATACAAATATATATATAAGTAATATTATTATTATAAAGGGGGGTTTTTACCATTTAATGACCGGTTTGTCGATTTTAAAACTTTAGTCACAGTTAAAACCAAATGTAAAATATTAAAAATAAATACAAGACTTAAATTAAAGCGTAAAGTAAATAACGATAATGAAATTGCGAATAATAAAAGTGCGATAAAATAAACTTGCGATAATTAAAAAGTACGATAATTAAAAGTGCAATTAAATACAATAACAATAAAAAATGCGATAATTAGAAGTGCAATTAAATATAAAATAAAGGAAATAAAATATGAAATAAAATAATTATGCTTATTTAAACTTCCATAATCATGATGTTTGACGTGTTGATTTTAATTTTATGCCCATGGGTTAATTGTCCTTTGTCCTGGATTATTTAATATGTCCGTCTGGTTTTTGTCCATAACAGTCCATCGGTCATAAATTTAAAGTGCGAGTGTCCTCGTCAAATTATCCTTATACCCGAAGTCAAATATTCCAACTAATTGGGGACTTAAACTGTAACAAGGTTTTAATACTTTGTTTAATAATTACACCAGGTTATCGACTGCGTGTAACCCAAGGTTTTAATACTTTGTTATCAATTATGCCAAGTGTCCTTGTACATAATTTCACCCCTGTTTTAATAATTCCATAGACTATTAATCCATTCCCGTATCCGGTTAAATGAATGATTATTCGTACATATAAATACCCCGCCCATCGTGTCCGATTGAGTGTATATGCTTATTTATAGAGACGTCCAATTGTAAATCTTTATATTAAAATTAACAAACTATTATTTAGTTAAACAAATATAAAGCCCATTAATAGCCCATAGTCTAATTTCCACAAGTGTCGTTCTTTTGTCCAAACCCAATTATGGTACAAAGCCCAATTACCTCGTCTTTAATATTTAGTCCTACATCATGATTACTTTGGCTCAAATAAGCATAATAATAACTTAAGTACGAGACATTAATTTAAAAAGGAGAACATAGCTTACATTGATTATTTATCGCGTAGTGGTACACGGACAGAATTTCGACTTACACTCTTACAACATTCGCTAACATACCCTTATTATTAGAATTAAAATTAAAATTAAAATTAAAATTATAATATATAAATATATACGATATAGATAGAGAGATGGATATATGATGGATTTTTACGATCAGAATGCGCGAGCTTTATAGGGAGTTTCAGAAATTGGGACTCCGCGACTCGCGGCCCTTTTGGCCTTCAAACTCCGCGAGTCGCGGAGTTTGAGAATACAGCTCACACAATTTGGAGTCTTTCTTGCCGACGGTTTTTATTTATTTATATAATATATAAATAATTATAAGAATTATTTAAATATTATATTATATTTATGTGCATAGTTGACTTGTAATTTTTAGTCCGTTGCGTCGAGCGTTGAGAGTTGACTCATGTCCCGGTTCCGGATTTTCGAACGTCCTTGCGTACAATTTAATATCTTGTACTTTGCGTTTTGAATCTTGTACTCTTGTAATTTCGAGACGTCTCTTATCAATAATTGGAACCTCTTTGATTGTCTTTTGTACTTTTGAGCTTTTTGGTCGTTTGCGTCTTCAATTCGTCGAATCTGTCTTTTGTCTTCACCTTTTATTATTTAAACGAATATCACTTGTAAATAGAACAATTGCAACTAAAAGCTTGTCTTTCTTGAGGAATAATGCTATGAAATATATGTTCGTTTTTAGCATTATCAAGAATGAAAACAATTAATTGAGTGATGAGTTGGTGGGTTTTGTTTCTTGACAGAAAGTTGAGAGACATAAATATGGATTTTAAATCCCATGTGTGTATTATTACAATAAGTGTTAGTGGCAAACATGGGGTGGGGTTTGTTGAAAATAATGATGATCGATTGAAGTATGAAACTGTATGGTTTCAATGAATTGGAGTAATGATCTTGGATGCAAGTGGTGATGATTAATCTCATGATTGTCTATTTATGTGTATGCTCACTCTATATATTTAAATATACGGAGAATTGGTGATTGATGATTAAACATGTAGCTAACAAATATGTACAAGTTGTTGAAGATATAATATAAAGGTAGTGGGTTTGATAGTGGTGGGACTTGATTGATGAATTCATATCCGTGTAATAATATATATATATATATATATGTATATATATATATGTATATATATATATATATATATATATATATATATAGATATATTTTAGATAATAATTATTATAATATCCTATTTTTATTTTATTTTACATAATTAATTTTTAATAACAACAACGTATAATACTTCAAATTATATTTCGAATTATTATTTATATATACATACACACATATCTATTTACAACAATTGTTCGTGATCGTCGGAAAAAGTCGAGGGTAATTGCATACATGATAATAGTTCAAAAATTTTGAGACTCAAGATAACAGACTTTGCTTATCGTGTGGGAAACATATAAAGATCAAGTTTAAATTTGGTCGAAAATTCCCGGGTCATCACAGTACCTACCCGTTAAAGAAATTTCGTCCCGAAATTTGAGTGAAGTGGTCATGGCTAACAATAAAAAGGTTTTCATGACGAATATGAGTTGATAAATAGAGTTTTATCGTCATTGAGTAATAAAGATAAAATAATTCGAGTATTCGAAGAGTACGAGTGAAGCTATCACTTAGTAGTGAGATGAGATAGACAAGTTTCATCATAACTCTTCACTAGTCATGGTTGAATTCCGGAATTTAAGGGATTTCAAAGAAAATCTTCGAAATCTAAAAGATTTGATTCTTCAGTGAATAAGAAAATTAAGATCTCTATAATTAAATACGGTGATCTGCCTCGCTTACTCTGTCTGATATTTCCATTATAAATTAAACTCTTCCGTTCCATTATTCTCACCATTCCTATACTTTCTTTCTTAGTTCATACATCCAAAAGATTATGAAAAAGCTTAATCCAGTTCTAATCCTTGATATTTTCCTAATTATCATTTCTGTCATCCTTTCTTTTCATCTTCCACCAGAAAAATCTGTTTATTATTACTATTACCTTGGAGTGATACTATTCTTAATTCTACCGTGTCTTTATATTGCTACTCGTATTAATATCCATGGTTTGTGACCTCCGTGTTGTTATTGGGCTTTATATTTTCTCTTGTATTTTGGTGTTATTTGCCTTTTTATTATCTTCTCGACCTTTAGTAAAGCAAGTAACGGTCCAGAATTCGTAAGTATGAAATTTCGAATGAACTTAATGTTCTAAATAAGAAAGAACGTAATCACATGATTTGATTTGTCAAATTATCCGAATCACTGAGAATAGAACTATCTAGAGTATACTTTCTTGATATGTTCAAAAGTTAAGCAGAATGAAAGAGTTATGTAACATGGCACATGATGACGTTAAAATCTGTGAATCATCATGTTCCATTAGGAACTCAGCATAACTTACTGTAATATAATCACGTTGATCAAGTGTCATTATATTATACTAACTCATGCTTCAGTTCCCAACACTACTTCAATAACATTCATATTTTAAGCTCGAAAGTTTACAGAATATAGAATCTAACAGTTTCTATATGATGTAACACTGATATCACGAAGAGATTAATGATTTCAGATAAGAATAGTTATGAAAATATCTTCAGAAATATGGAGGATATTTATAATTAAAGATATGATGATATCTTGGAATTTCTAAGTTCGATGGTTGATGAAGGAAGATTTTTTTCGCAAGATTTTAACATGAGTACGGAGCAAGTTATTCGTTAAAGACTTCGGCAGGCATTGAATCATTTGGATTCTTTGAATGCAAGTTTAGTCTTTGTGATTTGTCCACGGCTTCCTTCATAGTTTCGCATAATCTGCTTTTTGGTACTAAATTTTCTATTGAGCGTTTTCAACACTCCATTCTTTATCATCATATTGTTGACTGTTTAAGTCATCATCAGTTTTCGCTGCTTTATCAGCTTTCTCAAAATTCAAAGAACTGTTTCGTAGTCTAGAGTGTTGTTCAGAGTTTCAGAATGAGAGATCATGATCCTAAGAGATAAATGTTATATGTATATATTACTTTTGATGTAGAAACAGTGCGAGATTCAAAATACTGATTGCTAATTTCCGGTAATTGGTATGGCAATTCTCGTTACAAGATGCCGATGAGTTTATGATAAGACTTCAATAGATAAATATAATGATTTGTAGAAGAGATTTAAGCCAAGTAGCAATGAGATTGCTGGTACATCTGCTGGTTATATGATGGAATATAAAAGGTTCCCTGATAACAATAAAAGAGCACGCATATATATCAAGGTTATAATAAGGTTATTTCGAACGAAAAGTCGAAGTTGACTTGCTGGAGCTGTGACAAAATTGACTACTTTGAAAAGGGATTGCAAAATTATTTTCGGTAATAAAAACGCCAAAGGAGCTAGCACATATACGAGTTAAACATTTACTCAGGTTCCGAGAGTTTTCAGGTGCATAACTATATGCATCAATCTTTTCTTCCCTAGATAAAGTGCGGTTGGTTCATCCTCTCGATTGAGGTGTTTTCAAGAATCATGAAAGTTTGAACGCAGATTGGAATTGTCAAGATACAATTGAGGTTTAAGATGAAATCAAGTGGCAAACTTGAAGAATTATTTAGTTTCATATGTTGTAATCAGTATTTTAATTCATTTTAATTGTCCAATGTCATTAGTCCACAGTCGATATTCCACAGTTAACAGTCCATTAATTCATATATAGTTTAATGTATAATATTCGAATTAATTAATATGTATCGTGACCCGTATACATGTCTCAGACTCGATCACAACTCAAAGTATATATATTATTATAGAATCAACCTCAAACTTGTATAGTGAACTCGATCATTACAGCATATAGAGTGTCTATGGTTATTCCAAATAATATATATATAGATGCGTCGATATGATATGTCAAAACCTTGTATACGTGTCCCGATATTTAAGTGCGTAAAATAAATAACAGAAATTAAATGACGATAAATAAATTAGCGAGAATATAAATTGTGATAAATAAATTGCGATAAATAAAATGTAATCAGTTAGCTAGGAACAATTAGCTAGGAACAGTTAGCGTGGATTCTTAACAAAAATTTTCTCATAGTTAATTTGTTTGTTTCTAACAAATTTTATTTTGTCCAGTGTTTTCTTCATTATGCCACTTGTTGGATTCTGATAAGTCAAAATTCAAATATGAAATTGAATGAAAATGATTATTCTGTGGTTAACGGATTCGTATATCTGTGGATGTAAGTAGGACAGTAAATGACTATTGAATCAGATTCGAAGAATGTACAGTGTAACTTATTAATGTGAAATCTAAATATTCCTCGGGTATTACCTACCCGTTAAAATATTTTCACCATTAATAGTTTGTTCGAAAGAATTTTCTAATTACAATCTTTATGAAAACATATATACATATATATTTTCTTCAGATGTATCATGGATTTAATGAGTTAATATGATATTAATCTCATTTAATTTACCGTTAGAACAAGAATATATAATCTCTAAAACATTAGAGATTACATAATCACCATGAAGAATAAAGATAAGTGAGGTAGAATGATACGTAGAACGAGAATTAATCGATGTAGAACAAGGGTTATGTTCGAGGCATAGATTGGGGTGTATGATGTTGGAACTTGGGTTGTTGGTGGTACTAGTGCTATTGGTGTTGAGGCTGGCAAGTTTTGCACCATATTTTCCAAACTGATTACTCGAGCGCGAAGCTCGTTAACTTCTTCTATTACTCCGGAATGATTGTCAGTTGAAACAAGCGGATGAATAAGGTTGGGGATTTTGGATATCATATAATCATTGCGAGATATCCTGGAAATGAGGGTAAATATGGTGTTTCGGATTGGTTCGCTGATATGTGCTTCAAGTTCATCGCCAAGAGGTAAATTCTGTTGGTGAAAAGGATCACCTTCTTCGCGTCTCCATTGATTAAGTCGACTAC
This sequence comes from Rutidosis leptorrhynchoides, assembly GCF_046630445.1. Lineage (NCBI taxonomy): Eukaryota > Viridiplantae > Streptophyta > Magnoliopsida > Asterales > Asteraceae > Rutidosis > Rutidosis leptorrhynchoides. The sequence continues at coordinate 350,102,287 of NC_092343.1, forward strand.
GAACCCATCAGATGAATTGATGATGGCTGGTTGGTTGATCCATTCCGGTCATACTGTTTTCAGAGCTCATATAGATATCCATATCGGAATAGCTGTCGAAATCCGAGGAATTCGAACTGGTTGAGGGATTCATCTTGTACGATCAGATGAAGGATTTTCGATAAGAAATAGATTATAAGATGTAGGTTAGTACCCTGCAATACATAATTTACATATGCATATATAATACTAAAATCCCATAAGTTACAGAGGAATCTACGGAAGCTGTCAGGCAAAGGTAACAATAACATATACGCTAAGATATGAATTTATCTATACACTGTCTATGCAATAGAGGCAGTAAGATATGTCTAGACTAAGAGTGATAAGCAAGTGATTCCCTAAGAATGATAAACATGCAATTTTTGACACGAAATGATAAGCAAAACTTTTGACATGCAGACACAGTCGAAGTCCAGACTTACTAATGCATCTTAACAACTATCAGTTAGATACACTAATGCAAGACCTGGTTCACTAAGACCACTGCTCTGATACCACATGTAAAGACCCGTCCTAATCCATCTGGATGAATACATTACATTTGGTTACATCGCGAGGTACTTGACCTCTATATGATACATTTTACCAACATTGCATTCATTTTTAAAAGACAAACTTTCATTACATCGAAAGTTGACGACATGCATACCATTTCATAATATATCCAACTATAATTGACTTAATGATAATCTTGATGAACTCAACGACTCGAATGCAACGTCTTTTGAAATATGTCATGAATGACTCCAAGTAATATCTCTAAAATTAGCAAATGCATAGCGGAAGATTTCTTTCATACCTGAGAATAAACATGCTTTCAAGTGTCAACCAAAAGGTTGGTGAGTTCATTAGTTTATCTTAAATATTCATTTTTCAATAATATAATAGACCACAAGATTTTATTTCATTTCTCATAAACATCATCTCGTATCAGGCATTTCGCAAACTGCATAGAGATAAAAATCATTCATATGGATTGAACACCTGGTAACCGACGTTAACTTAATGCATTGAATATCCCCAAAATAGAACCTCTCGTCTGTATAATAATCTTGAAGTACTAAAACATTCGTACCCCGAATGGGACTTGTTAAGGTCCATAGATCTATCTTTAGGATTCGCGTCAATCAGGGGCCATTTCCCTAAATTCTTAGGTTACCAGACTTGAAGGGCGATATTCGGTTTAATAATCCAACCATATAATGTAATTTTAAGTACTTTTGTCTATTTCGTAAAACAGTTATAAAAGCAGCGTATGTATTCTCAGTCCCAAAAATATATATTGCAAAAGCATTTAAAAAGGGAGCAAATGAAACTCACTATACGATATTTTGTAGGAAAAATATGCATACAACGGAACTGAACAATGCAAGGTTGGCTTCGGATTCACGAACCTATATTCAATTATGTATATTAACACATGTAATGGAAATCTAACAATATATATATTATTAGTGATTTTATTTGTTATTTTATATCATGTGTTTTATTAATAACTTAATTAGATATATTTATTTTTATATAAATAATAAACATTTATTACAAAAGTATTAATATGGTTAGGTTTTATATCCTAAATATATTTTTATATAAAAAAATCTTTATTGGATATATTAATAATGCTAATGGTAATAATGATAAAAAATAATATTAATTATGATAAAACTTATGATAATTCTAATAATAATAAAAGTGATACTTTTAATAATAATGTTATATTTTAATAAAAATGATATGTTTAATAATAACTATATTGAAAATAATAATACTTTTGATAATAATAATACCTAATACTAATAATAATAATAATAGTAATAATAATAATAATAATAATAATAATAATAATAATAATAATAATAATAATAATAATAATATTAATAATAATAATAATAATAATAATAATAATAATAATAATAATAATAATAATAATAATAATAATAATAATAATAATAATAATAATAATAATAATAATAATAATAATAATAATAGAAATAAGGAAATACTACCTTAAAGGAAAGGCTTAAAAAAAAAAATTAACTGCCTCAGCCCGGGATTGAACCTGCGACCTCTAGTTAAACACACAACACCCTGAACCATTCGATCTGTGCTGTTTTTCTCTAATTTAAAGCCACGACTTATTTATATAACTTATACCTATCTGTTGATATTGGGCCATAGTTCACTTCAGCCCACAGCCTAATTCGATGCTTTGATCAACCAGCCCAATTCTAATTTGCAGTTTAAAACTCAGCTCGTTCTATAACACCAAAGGGTTTATGATTTCATTGTTTTCTTGTCACAACAACCATCATGGCCTTATCATTAACATTAATTTTCGTTCATTATCCTCATCATCTAAATTGTTATTCTTAAGATCATCATAAAATTTTATCATTATATAGCTTTTATCATCAATCTATATATATTTTGGTTATCCAGTTGGTTATCATTATCATTAAACTCCATTACTTCACCATCTTAATCATCTATTGATCAATTCATTATCGACTCGTCATCCACCATCATCTTATTATCGTCTCCTCACCAATATGACATCGATCTCATCGTCGTATAACATTATCACAGAAAAATGAGCAGTAGTTCGAGACATGGTGGTGGTGGTTTGGTTTGGTTGGTTCAAATAGAAACAGAAATAGAAACAGAAACACCATAGCAGTAACTAACCTGCAGTTCAGTGGTTTTTTAAGGTGAAGCTATGGTGGTGGTGATTGTTTTGTTGGGACAGAATTAGAAACGAAACCCTCGCAGCAGGTTTTGGGTCTGTGAATACAGCAAGAAAAAAATAACGGGCATAGCAGCAGTCCAACATAGTAATATGTCTAGCAGCCCAACAGATGGTCCGGCCCAACACATCAAGAACTCACGTGACATTTATCCAAGAACTCGGCCCAATGGAGAATTAAAGGATGACAGCAATTATTTTTGTGGCCTTCGTAATATTAAATCACAAGTGGGAGAAAATCTTGTCGGCTAACTAGGATTTAATAGGTTCCACATGCACACAAAAGTCTTGGAGGTTGGTAAAGCTTTGCATATAATTGCATTATTCTAGTCACAAAAGTGACTTTGGTGAAGAGTGAATACAGACATCATCACGTCACTTTATTATTCACAATCATTATCTTTGTTGAGCGGATTTTTAATAAGACAACCCTTTAACAGTGTAGCAGTTGAACAATAATATTAAATGGGTGCTATAGGTGTTTCGATAAAGAGAATGATTGTTAAGGTGGCGAAACGAAAACAGTAACAACAGTCTAAGACTTCTGTTTCTGTAGTAGAAATCGATGGTAGTGATGGTTCTTGGAGGTTGACAATGGTGGTGGTGATTCAAGGAAGAAGAAGGAGGTTTGAGTGGTTTTGTAGCTTAAGTCGAGCAACAATCATAGTAGCCAAGATTGTAGTAATAATAGAAGCTCCGACAGTAGTAAAAGAGAAAGATTAGTAGCGTACAGTAGCGATTAACAAAGGTTACAAGTGGCTCTAATCATGGTGAGGTGGTAGGCTTGTGGTGTGGTGCCTTCGAGAAACAACAAAAATAGACGTAGCATTATTAGGAGCATAAAGGTGTTTGTCGTGTGTTGGAGATGGTGGCCATGGATTTTGATCATAAAAGGTGGTTAGTGAATGGTGATGGAAAAGAAGAAGAAAGATGGTGAAGTAGGTGTGTACGTGTGTGTATATATTTATATCGAGAAAGAGATAATGAAGGTGGTTTGTTCAACTAGTATGCAACAGAAACAATGGGTTGGTGATGGTCACTTGTTTTGTGTTGGTGTCCCACGAGCATCAATCAAGGAAAAGAAAATTTGGATTGTTGTTTGATAAAGGTGGTGATAGTTAGTTTGACTTATGATGGAATTAATATGTAAGTAATGTATGTGTATATATAAATATAATTTTAGATAGTGATGTTGTGTTTGATTAGACGGAAAACAAACTAGTAGTAATAAATAAGGAAATTAAAGTGTGAATGTTTCTTGGTTGTCCATTTAAGAAACAATAATACTAGTGATGATTGGAGAATGAAAACAATTAATTGAGTGATGAGTTGGTGGGTTTCTGTTCTTGACAGAAAGTTGAGACACATAAATATAGATTTTAAATCCCATGTGTGTATTATTACAATAAGTGTTAGTGGCAAACATGGGGTGGGGTTTGTTGAAAATAATGGTGATCCATTGAAGTTTGAAACTGTATGGTTTCAATGAATTGGAGTAATGATCTTGGATGCAAGTGGTGATGATTAATCTCATGATTGTCTATTTATGTGTATGCTCACTCTATATATTTAAATATACGGAGAATTGGTGATTGATGATTAAACATGTAGCTAACAAATATGTACAAGTTGTTGAAGATATAATATAAAGGTAGTGGGTTTGATAGTGGTGGGACTTGATTGATGAATTCATATCCGTGTGATAATATATATATATATATATATATATATATATATATATATATATATATATATATATATATATATATATATATATATATATATATATATATATATATATATATATATATATATATATATATATATATATATATATATATATATATATATATATATATATATATATATATAATAATTATTATAATATCCTAATTTTATTTTATTTTACATAATTAATTTTTAATAACAACAACGTATAATACTTCAAATTATATTTCGAATTATTATTTATATATACATACACACATATCTATTTACAACAATTGTTCGTGAATCGTCGGAAATAGTCGAGGGTAATTGCATACATGATAATAGTTCAAAATTTTTGAGACTCAAGATAACAGACTTTGCTTATCGTGTCGGAAACATATAAAGATCAAGTTTAAATTTGGTCGAATATTCTCGGGTCGTCACAATAAGTGTAGCTAACATTTTAGCTTCATCAATTAGTTCAGTTCCTTCTCCTAAAGAATATTCTTCTGTTCCTTGTAATTCTGGAAATTCTTCTAACAATTCTGCATGTGAATCTATAGTTTGAATATAATAACATGTATCATCTGCAGATTGCGGTTGTTGCATGGCTCTATCAACAGAAAAGGTAACACTCTCGTCCTCTATACTTAGGGTCAGTTTCTTACCAAACACGTCTATTATTGCTTTAGCCGTGTTTAAGAATGGTCTTCCTAATATGAAAGGAACTCGAGAATCTTCTTCCATGTCCAGAATAACAAAATCTACTGGAAATACTAAAGTACCAACTTTAACTAGCATGTTCTCCATTATCCCTATAGGATATTTTACTGATCGATCGGCTAGTTGTATGCTTATTAGTGTTGGTTTCAATTCTCCAAGGTCTAGTTTAGCGTATAATGAATACGGCATTAAATTTATACTAGCACCTAAGTCTGCCAATGCTTCTATTGAACTAAGACTACCCAGAAAACATGGAATTGTCAAACTTCCTGGATCTGATAATTTTTCTGGTATCTTATTCAACAGTACTGCAGAACAATTAGCATTCATTGTAACAGCCAAAATTTCTTCCATTTTCTTTCTATTTGTGATTAGATCTTTCAGAAATTTAGCATATCTTGGCATTCCTGAAATTACATCAATGAAAGGAAGATTTACATTTATTTGTTTAAACATATCTAAAAATTTAGATTGCTCGGCTTCAAGTCTTTCTTTTCTCATTTTACTCGGGTAAGGAAGTGGTGGTTGGTATGGTTTAACATAAGGTTTAGCCTTAACTGTGTTATCTTCATTAACCTTTTCAACTACCGTTTCTGATTCCTTCTCTTTTTCAGGTTGTGGTGCCTATGGAGTGGGAATAGCGTCATCAGAAATTACAGACATTTCAGGTGGTTTAAGTATAATACCACTTCTTATGGTAATGGCTTTAGCTGTTTCATTCCGGGGGTTAGCATTTGTATCGCTAGGTAGACTTCCCAGTTTTCTTTCACCTATCAACCTTGCTAGGTGAAAGGACCCGTCCTAATCCACCTGGACGAAGTCATTAACATTTGGTCCCATTGCGATGATCTGCTCCAAGTAATGTCCTTATATTGAGCAAATGCACAGCGGAAGACTTAATTCGTACCTGAGAATAAACATGCTTTAAAGTGTCAACCAAAAGGTTGGTGAGTTTATAGGTTTATCATAACAATCATTTCAATATGTTAATAGACCACAAGATTTCATAATAATAAACATAATACACTCGCAAGTGTATGTAAAGCATTCTAAGTGGTTGAGCACTTGGTAACCATACTTAACATTTAATCAACGTCGCATATTCCCTTTATTATGAAATCTCACTACACCGTACCAAGTGTAGTCACTAAAACGAAGTACTGTGCAACCGTTGAATACTGGTCGTCCAGTCCGGTTGGGGTTGTCAGGCCCGATAGATCTATCAACAGGATTCGCGTTTACAATACCCATGTAAATAGTAGTTACCAAGCTACAGGGAAATATGCCAGTGGTACAACTCAACGTAGAATATATTTTTAAGTACTTGTGTCTATTTTGTAAACATTTATAAAAGCAGCGCATGTATTCTCAGCCCAAAAATATATATTGCAAAAGCAATTAAAAAGGGACCAAATGAAACTCACTTTTGCCTTGAAGGTATTTAATTCGACTTGGTCTCCGATAGATATCACGAATCTAACCATATATATAATATATCAACATATTTTCTTTTTAAGTAATCGTTACATATATATATATATACTTTTAATACTTTTAATATTTTCTTAGTCCGTAGTTAGCAGTCCGATGTTAGTGGTCCACAATTAGTTGCTTAAATAAAATAAATAAAGACCCCATCGTATTCGTATTGATCAGAATTAATCTCGACCCATGGTACCATGTTGTCAAATGACGTGTTGCGTACATAAAGTACCGTGTTGTCAAATGACGTGTTGCGTACAATCATGAGGTCTTATGATTAATCTTCTCGTGTTGTTTACGGGTGATCCTGAAATATATAAAATCAAATCATAAGTAATTATATATAAAATATCATATTAATTAGAAAAGATATGATTAATTTACTTTTTCTCCAAATATTTTCGTAGCTAAACTAGCTTCGGATACCCAATCTTGTTTTAGTCGTAGTTTCTTCATTACAACTCCGTTTTTGTTGGTTCAACTTGCCACTTCCTTGGATCGAGTCAAATTTTAAGAATATGAACTGAAAATACCTTAGTTTGTATTCAAAATCATAGGTTATTGGTCAAACTTTGGTAAAACTTATGAAAGTGATCATTTTCCATCATAAAAACAACATTTAATGATCATTTTTCTAAAAATACTTACACTTTGAGTTAAACCATAAAACTTTTATGTGTTAACATATTCATATGAAATATCATTTTTCCAGAACATGAACTTCCAATTCAAAGTTCAAGATGGTTTTTAATTATCCAACCCAAAACAGCCCCCGGTTGTACTCTGACGACGTAGATTCAGTTTTTAAGATGTTCTTTGTAAAACCAAGTTATATTTTGTTAGGTTAGCATATCATTATGATATATTACAGGTCTTGAAGTGTTTTAAAAGTCAAGTTAGAAGGATCTATTTAGTTTGCGAACAAGTTTGAAATCATTCAAACCATGTTCTTGTTGTTAAAATTTTATACCACAAAATAAGATAGCTATATGAATATGAATTGAATAAGATTATGAACAAGGTTACTACCTCAAGTTACTTGGACAAAGTTACTATAAAAGATAAGAAATAATCTTGGAATCAAAGAGTTGTGGAGTTAGATCAAAAGGTTGGAAGTAAACTTCTTCAAATGGGTGGTTATTTTGATATGTTCTTGAAAGAGTTTTCTTATGGTGTTTAAGGCTTGTAATTGAAGCTAAATGATGGGGAAAATGCTTGGAGATGATCAAGTATGAAGTTAGGAGTATTTTGAGAGATAAATGAGGGTGTAGATATGAGAAAATGGAGTGAAGAAATGGTGTTCATTTATAAAAACGTTTTTAGTTTATAAAGAAAGAAAAGGATTCCTAATTTTGTTTTCTTACTAATAATTCATACTACTTGACAAATCCTAGTTACCTCATGTAGTGACCCGAACTTTTCCATGTTTATATATATTAATTGAGATTGATATTTACATGATTAAATGTTTCCAACATGTTAAGCAATCAAACTTGTTAAGACTTGATTAATTGAAATAGGTTTCATATAGACAATTGACCACCCAAGTTGACCGGTGATTCACGAACGTTAAAACTTGTAAAAACTATATGATGACATATATATGGTTATATATATAGTTAACATGATATTATGATATGTAAACATATCATTAAGTATATTAACAATGAACTACATATGTAAAAACAAGACTACTAACTTAATGATTTTGAAACGAGACATATATGTAACGATTATCGTTGTAACTACATTTAATGTATATATATCATATTAAGAGATATTCGTACATCATAATATCATGATAATATAATAATTTAAAATCTCTTTTGATATTATAAACATTGGGTTAACAACATTTAACAAGATCGTTAACCTAAAGGTTTCAAAACAACATTTACATGTAACGACTAACGATGACTTAACGACTCAGTTAAAATGTATATACATGTAGTGTTTTAATATGTATTCATACACTTTTGAAAGACTTCAAGACACTTATCAAAATACTTCTACTTAACAAAAATGCTTACAATTACATCCTCGTTCAGTTTCATCAACAATTCTACTCGTATGCACCCGTATTCGTACTCGTACAATACACAGCTTTTAGATGTATGTACTATTGGTATATACACTCCAATGATCAGCTCTTAGCAGCCCATGTGAGTCACCTAATACATGTGGGAACCATCATTTGGCAACTAGCATGAAATATCTCATAAAATTACAAAAATATGAGTAATCATTCATGACTTATTTACATGAAAACAAAATTACATATCCTTTATATCTAATCCATACACCAACGACCAAAAACACCTACAAACACTTTCATTCTTCAATTTTCTTCATCTAATTGATCTCTCTCAAGTTCTATCTTCAAGTTCTAAGTGTTCTTCATAAATTCCAAAAGTTCTAGTTTCATAAAATCAAGAATACTTTCAAGATTGCTAGCTCACTTCCAATCTTGTAAGGTGATCATCCAACCTCAAGAAATCTTTGTTTCTTACAGTAGGTTATCATTCTAATACAAGGTAATAATCATATTCAAACTTTGGTTCAATTTCTATAACTATAACAATCTTATTTCAAGTGATGATCTTACTTGAACTTGTTTTCGTGTCATGATTTTGCTTCAAGAACTTTGAGCCATCCAAGGATCCATTGAAGCTAGATCCATTTTTCTCTTTTCCAGTAGGTTCATCCAAGGAACTTAAGGTAGTAATGATGTTCATAACATCATTCGATTCATACATATAAAGCTATCTTATTCGAAGGTTTAAACTTGTAATCACTAGAACATAGTTTAGTTAATTCTAAACTTGTTCGCAAACAAAAGTTAATCCTTCTAACTTGACTTTTAAAATCAACTAAACACATGTTCTATATCTATATGATATGCTAACTTAATGATTTAAAACCTGGAAACACGAAAATCACCGTAAAACCGGATTTACGCCGTCGTAGTAACACCGCGGGCTGTTTTGGGTTAGTTAATTAAAAATTATGATAAACTTTGATTTAAAAGTTGTTATTCTGAGAAAATGATTTTTATTATGAACATGAAACTATATCCAAAAATTATGGTTAAACTCAAAGTGGAAGTATGTTTTCTAAAATGGTCATCTAGACGTCGTTCTTTCGACTGAAATGACTACCTTTACAAAAACGACTTGTAACTTATTTTTCCGACTATAAACCTATACTTTTTCTGTTTAGATTCATAAAATAGAGTTCAATATGAAACCATAGCAATTTGATTCACTCAAAACGGATTTAAAATGAAGAAGTTATGGGTAAAACAAGATTGGATAATTTTTCTCATTTTAGCTACGTGAAAATTGGTAACAAATCTATTCCAACCATAACTTAATCAACTTGTATTGTATATTATGTAATCTTGAGATACCATAGACACGTATACAATGTTTCGACCTATCATGTCGACACATCTATATATATTTCGGAACAACCATAGACACTCTATATGTGAATGTTGGAGTTAGCTATACAGGGTTGAGGTTGATTTCAAAATATATATAGTTTGAGTTGTGATCAATACTGAGATACGTATACACTGGGTCGTGGATTGATTCAAGATAATATTTATCGATTTATTTCTGTACATCTAACTGTGGACAACTAGTTGTAGGTTACTAACAAGGACAGCTGACTTAATAAACTTAAAACATCAAAATATATTAAAAGTGTTGTAAATATATATTGAACATACTTTGATATATATGTATATATTGTTATAGGTTCGTGAATCAACCAGTGGCCAAGTCTTACTTCCCGACGAAGTAAAAATCTGTGAAAGTGAGTTATAGTCCCACTTTTAAAATCTAATATTTTTGGGATGAGAATACATGCAGGTTTTATAAATGATTTAAAAAATAGACACAAGTACGTGAAACTACATTCTATGGTTGAATTATCAAAATCGAATATGCCCCTTTTTATTAAGTCTGGTAATCTAAGAATTAGGGAACAGACACCCTAATTGACGCGAATCCTAAAGATAGATCTATTGGGCCTAACAAATCCCATCCAAAGTACCGGATGCTTTAGTACTTCGAAATTTATATCATATCCGAAGGGTGTCCCGGAATGATGGGGATATTCTTATATATATGCATCTTGTTAATGTCGGTTACCAGGTGTTCACCATATGAATGATTTTTATCTCTATGTATGGGATGTGTATTGAAATATGAAATCTTGTGGTCTATTGTTACGATTTGATATATATAGGTTAAACCTATAACTCACCAACATTTTTGTTGACGTTTTAAGCATGTTTATTCTCAGGTGATTATTAAGAGCTTCCGCTGTCGCATACTTAAATAAGGACGAGATTTGGAGTCCATGCTTGTATGATATTGTGTAAAAACTGCATTCAAGAAACTTATTTTGTTGTAACATATTTGTATTGTAAACCATTATGTAATGGTCGTGTGTAAACAGGATATTTTAGATTATCATTATTTGATAATCTACGTAAAGCTTTTTAAACCTTTATTGATGAAATAAAGGTTATGGTTTGTTTTAAAATGAATGCAGTCTTTGAAAAACGTCTCATATAGAGGTCAAAACCTCGCAACGAAATCAATTAATATGGAACGTTTTTAATCAATAAGAACGGGACATTTCACCTCATATCTAGGGCAGTAATAATGTTGATTAGGATGTTGATTTGATGTTTATATATCAATAGTAAATACGTATAGAAGCTGGGTATGATACGGGTACATATACCCTAGATATACGTATAGAAATCTTGAGGAAACGGAACGAGAATTCAAATATAGCTATCTTTTGTGAATATACTTATATTGTTTTATGTATTTAAGTCCTTAAAAAGTGATTAAATACATTATATATACGATACATGTATAAGCATTATAGATTATAAGTATATATATCAAAGAATGTTACGTATAGTTATCGTTTTGAAAACTTAAGTTAGTAGTTTCAAAATATACTTATAACTCATTGTCATTAGTACACAATGAGATGTTAAACCATTCTTAAATCATGTTAAATATATATAAATACATATATATACACAAACGTATAATTATCGTATGTTATATAGTTCGTGATATCATCGGTCATATTGGACGGTCAAACGTTGTGTAAAACTCTTTTCAAAAACACAAGTCTCAACAATTTGGATTGCTTATCATGTTGGTATGGTTTAATTTATGTAAATATTAATCTCATAAGTATAATTTGGTCAGAAAATTCCGGGTCATTACAGTACCTACCCGTTAAAGAAATTTTGTCCTCGAAATTTGATAGAGGTTGTTATGGATAACATAAGAAGGTTTTCATGACAAATATAAGGTGATAATGGAGTTTTATCATCATTGAGTAATGTAGATAAAACGATTCAATTATGCGAAGAATATAAATGAGACTATCGTAAAAGAGTGAGATGAGTAAAATATATTCGTCTTAACCGATGACGTAGTTATGATTGATTTCCGTGATTTAAGGGATTTAAAGAGAATCTTACGTAATAAGATTTGGTTCTTTGGTGATTAAGGAAATCAGGATCTTCTTTGATTATATGCAATAATCTGTTTCGATTGCTCTGTCGGATATTTCACTATAAATTCACCCCTTCGTTTCCTTATTTTCCATGACTCACACCTTCTATTCTTTCTCCCTTGATTCTTACTTTAAAGCATTCATCAATATGCTCCATCCAGTCCTGATTCTTGATATACTCCTAACTTTTATATCTGTCATTCTTCTTTTTCATCTACCACCAGAAGAATCTATTTACTTCTACTATACTCTTGTGTTTATAGTGTTTCTAATTCTCCCGTATCTCTATATTGCTATCTGCATCGATATACACGGTTTGTAATTTCGGGGTTATTATCGGAGTTTATATTCTTCCTTATTTTTCGGAGCTTCATGCTTTCATTTTCTCTTCCCGACTTCGAGTCAAGCGAGTAATGGTCCGAAATTTGTAGATATGAAATTCAGAATGAACATAGCTAATGCTCTAAGAAGAAAATGGTAATAGAACGATTTTGATTTGTTAAATTACCAGAATACCCTGGAGATGACCGAGTCATCCAGAAAAATATTCTCTTGATATGTTTAAAGATTAGATAGAATGTAAGAGTCGTATAAATGGCACATGATGACGGTACTGTGAATCATCATGCTTTATTAGAAACTCAGCATAACTTACTGTAATATAATGACGTTGATCAAGTGTCATTATATTATACTAATCCATGCTTCAGTTCCCAACACTACTTCAAAACATTCATATTTTAAACTCGAAGGTTTCAGAATTTAGAAACTAACACAGTTTCTTTTATGTTGCAGATATTACGGAGAGATAAATGATCTCAGATAAGAATAGTTGTAAAAATATCGCCAGAAATATGGAGGATATTTATAATAGAACATACGAGAATATCTTAGAATTTCTAATATCAATGGATGATGAAGAAGATTTTTCTGTGAAGGTTTAGAATGAGAAATAAGATATTTGCTAACGATTTCAGCAGGCACAGAATCATTTGGATTCTTTGAAGGCAAACTTATTCTTTGTGATTTGTCCACGGCTTTTTTTCATAGTTTCGCATAATCCGCTTTTCGGTACTAAATTTTCTATCGAGCGTTCCTAACACTCCTTTCTTTATCATCAAACTTTTGGCCATTAAGATCATCTACAACATGCTGCTTCGTCAGCATTTTCAAAGTTAACTGATCTAGGTCATCGGTTATCAAACCGAGGTAGTTTAAGGAGAATTGTGTTTTTAGAATGATTAATCGCTGATGGTAATATTGTGGAATATAAAAGGTTCCCCAGTAACAATAAAGAGTACGCATATATATCGCGGTTATAATAAAGTTGTTTCGGATGAAAAGTCGGAGTTGACTTGCTGGAGCCGTGACAAAATTAGCTACTTTGGAAAGGGATTGCAAAACGATCTTCGGTAATAACAATGTCAAAGGAACTAGAACAGATACGTGTCAAACGTTTACTCAGTTTTCGAGGGTTTTTCAGGTGCATAACTATATGCATCAATCTTTTCTTCCGTAGATGAAGTGTGGTTGGTTTATCCTCTCGGTTGAGTTGTTTTTAAGAATCATGATAGATTTGAACACTGATTGTAATCGACGAGATACAATGAGGTTTAAGATGAAATCAAGTGGCAATCTTAAAGAAATGTTTAGTTTCCTATGTTATAATCAATATTTTAATTCATTTTAATTGTCCAATGTCATTAGTCCACAGTCGATAGTCCACAGTAACAGTCTAATAATTCATATATAGTTTAATATATAATATACGAATTAATCAATACGTGTCGTGACCCGTATATGTCTCAGACTCGATCACAACTCAAACTATATATATTATTGTAGAATCAACCTCAACCCTGTATAGAGAACTCGATCATTACTGCATATAGAGTGTCTATGGTGATTCCAAATAATATATATAGATGCGTCGATATGATATGTCAAAACATTGTATACGTGTCCTGATATTTAAAGTGCGTAAAATAATTACAGAAATTAAATGATGATAAATAAAAGTGCGATAATTAAATTGCGATAAATAAACTGCGATAAATAAAATTTAATCAGTTAGCTAGGAACAGTTAGCTGGAACAGTTAGCGTGGATTCTTAACAAAATTTTTCATAGTTAATTTGTTTGTTTCTAACAAATTTTATTTTGTCATATGTTTTCTTCATATGCCACTTGTTGGATTCTGGGAAGTCAAAATCCAAATATGAAATTGAGTGAAAATGGTAATTCTGCGGTGAACGGATACGTATATCGGTGGTTGTAAGTAGGATAGTAAATGACTGTTGAATCAGCTTCGACGAATGTACAATGTAACTTATTAAGATGAAATCTAATTATTCCTCGGGTATTACCTACCCGTTAAAAAAAAATTTCACCATTAATATTTTGTACAAAAGAACTTTTAATTACAATCTTTATGAAAACATATATACATATATATTTTCTTCAGTTGAAATTATGAATTTAATGAGTTCATATGATATTAATCTCACTTGCTTTTCAGTTTGAGCTAGAATAAGAAATCTCTAAAACTTTTTGAAACCACATATTCTTCGCAGAATATCAATGAAGTTATGGATCAATACTTCATCGTTCATTATTGTTGGTACTCCTTAGTATCAATAGTACGTATGATGTTGATGTTTGTGGGACAGATTATGATGTCGAGACGTGTAATGCGGATGTTGTTTGTTAGTGGTGATGATGGTATTGTTGATGTTATTGATGGTGGTGCTGATTATACTGCTGGTGCTACTGCCGGTGTTTGCAACCTTCGCACCATGTTCTCCGAAGCCGTCACGCGAGCGCGAAGTTCGTTAACTTCTGCTAGTACACCGGGTTGATTGGCGGTTGGAGCGAGCGAATGAACAAGATTTGTAATATGGGATAGTATATAATCGTGACGAGATACTCTAGAAATGAGAGAGAAAATGGTGTTTCGAATAGGTTCGCCGGTAAGTGCTTCAGGTTCATCGCCAAGAGGGCAATTTGGTGGATGGAATGGATCACCTTCTTCTTGTCTCCAGTGATTTAGTATATTACAAACCCATCCCCAATTCATCCAGAATAGATGATGGGAAATTGGTTGATCCATTCCGGTGACGCTGCTTTCGGAGCCCGAATGGAAATTCATATCGGCATAACTGTCGGAATCTGAAGAATTCGAACTAGTTGCGGAATCCATCTTGTATAATGGGGAAAATGAATTTTTGGTATGGAATATATTATAGGAGTTAGATTTGGTACTCTTCAATACATAATTTACATATGTATATATAATACCAAAATCCCGTAAATTACGGAGAATCTTTGAAAAGATATCAGTCAAAGTTCGCAATAACAGATATGCTAAGATAAGAATTCGTCTATACACTATCAATGCAGTAAATGTAGTAAAACGTGTGAAATGTCCCGTTCTTATTGATTAAAAACGTTCCATATTAATTGATTTCGTTGCGAGGTTTTGACCTCTATATGAGACGTTTTTCAAAGACTGCATTCATTTTTAAATAAACCATAACCTTTATTTCATCAATAAAGGTTTAAAAATCTTTACGTAGATTATCGAATAATAATAATCTAAAATATCCTGTTTACACACGACCATTACATAATGGTTTACAATACAAATATGTTACAACAAAATAAGTTTCTTGAATGCAGTTTTTACACAATATCATACAAGCATGGACTCCAAATCTCGTCCTTATTTAAGTATGCAACAGCGGAAGCTCTTAATAATCACCTGAGAATAAACATTCTTAAAACGTCAACAAAAATGTTGGTGAGTTATAGGTTTAACCTATATATATCAAATCATAATAATAGACCACAAGATTTCATATTTCAATACACATCCCATACATAGAGATAAAAATCATTCATATGGTGAACACCTGGTAACCGACATTAACAAGATGCATATATAAGAATATCCCCATCATTCCGGGACACCCTTCGGATATGATATAAATTTCGAAGTACTAAAGCATCCGGTACTTTGGATGGGGCTTGTTGGGCCAGATAGATCTATCTTTAGGATTCGCGTCAATTAGGGTGTCTGTTCCCTAATTCTTAGATTACCAGACTTAATAAAAAGGGGCATATTCGATTTCGATAATTCAACCATAGAATGTAGTTTCACGTACTTGTGTCTATTTTGTAAATCATTTATAAAACCTGCATGTATTCTCATCCCAAAAATATTAGATTTTAAAAGTGGGACTATAACTCACTTTCACAGATTTTTACTTCGTCGCGAAGTAAGACTTGGCCACTGGTTGATTCACGAACCTATAACAATATATACATATATATCAAAGTATGTTCAAAATATATTTACAACACTTTTAATATATTTTGATGTTTTAAGTTTATTAAGTCAGCTGTCCTC
Organism: Rutidosis leptorrhynchoides; assembly: GCF_046630445.1. Lineage (NCBI taxonomy): Eukaryota > Viridiplantae > Streptophyta > Magnoliopsida > Asterales > Asteraceae > Rutidosis > Rutidosis leptorrhynchoides. The sequence goes on from NC_092343.1 coordinate 350,118,950, forward strand.
GTTAGTAACCTACAACTAGTTGTCCACAATTAGATGTACAGAAATAAATCGATAAATATTATCTTGAATCAATCCACGACCCAGTGTATACGTATCTCAGTATTGATCACAACTCAAACTATATATATTTTGGAATCAACCTCAACCCTGTATAGCTAACTCCAACATTCACATATAGAGTGTCTATGGTTGTTCCGAAATATATATAGATGTGTCGACATGATAGGTCGAAACATTGTATACGTGTCTATGGTATCTCAAGATTACATAATATACAATACAAGTTGATTAAGTTTTGGTTGGAATAGATTTGTTACCAATTTTCACGTAGCTAAAATGAGAAAAATTATCCAATCTTGTTTTACCCATAACTTCTTCATTTTAAATCCGTTTTGAGTGAATCAAATTGCTATGGTTTCATATTGAACTCTATTTTATGAATCTACACAGAAAAAGTATAGGTTTATAGTTGGAAAAATAAGTTACAAGTCGTTTTTGTAAAGGTAGTCATTTCAGTCGAAAGAACGACGTCTAGATGACCATTTTAGAAAACATACTTCCACTTTGAGTTTAACCATAATTTTTGGATATAGTTTCATGTTCATAATAAAAATCATTTTCTCAGAATAACAACTTTTAAATCAAAGTTTATCATAGTTTTTAATTAACTAACCCAAAACAGCCCGCGGTGTTACTACGACGGCGTAAATCCGGTTTTACGGTGTTTTTCGTGTTTCCAGGTTTTAAATCATTAAGTTAGCATATAATATAGATATATAACATGTGTTTAGTTGATTTTAAAAGTCAAGTTAGAAGGATTAACTTTTGTTTGCGAACAAGTTTAGAATTAACTAAACTATGTTCTAGTGATTACAAGTTTAAACCTTCGAATAAGATAGCTTTATATGTATGAATCGAATGATGTTATGAACATCATTACTACCTTAAGTTCCTTGGATAAACCTACTCGAAAAGAGAAAAATGGATCTAGCTTCAACGGATCCTTGGATGGCTCGAAGTTCTTGAAGCAGAATCATGACACGAAAAACAAGTTCAAGTAAGATCATCACTTAAACTAAGATTGTTATAGTTATAGAAATTGAACCAAAGTTTGAATATGATTATTACCTTGTATTAGAATGATAACCTACTGTAAGAAACAAAGATTTCTTGAGGTTGGATGATCACCTTACAAGATTGGAAGTGAGCTAGCAAACTTGAAAGTATTCTTGATTTTATGTAACTAGAACTTGTTGAATTTATGAAGAACACTTAGAACTTGAAGATAGAACTTGAGAGAGATCAATTAGATGAAGAAAATTGAAGAATGAAAGTGTTTGTAGGTGTTTTTGGTCGTTGGTGTATGGATTAGATATAAAGGATATGTAATTTTGTTTTCATGTAAATAAGTCATGAATGATTACTCATATTTTTGTAATCTTATGAGATATTTCATGCTAGTTGCCAAATGATAGTTCCTACATGTGTTAGGTGACTCACATGGGCTGCTAAGAGCTGATCATTGGAGTGTATATACCAATAGTACATACATCTAAAAGCTGTGTATTGTACGAGTACGAATACGGGTGCATACGAGTAGAATTGTTGATGAAACTGAACGAGGATGTAATTGTAAGTATTTTTGTTAAGTAGAAGTATTTTGATAAGTGTATTGAAGTCTTTCAAAAGTGTATAAATACATATTAAAACACTACATGTATATACATTTTAACTGAGTCGTTAAGTCATCGTTAGTCGTTACATGTAAGTGTTGTTTTGAAACCTTTAGGTTAACGATCTTGTTAAATGTTGTTAACCCAATGTTTATAATATCAAATGAGATTTTAAATTATTATATTATCATGATATTATCATGTATGAATATCTCTTAATATGATATATATACATTAAATGTCTTTACAACGATAATCGTTACATATATGTCTCGTTTAAAAATCATTAAGTTAGTAGTCTTGTTTTTACATATGTAGTTCATTGTTAATATACTTAATGATATGTTTACTTATCATAGTATCATGTTAACTATATATATATCCATATATATGTCATCATATAGTTTTTACAAGTTTTAACGTTCGTGAATCACCGGTCAACATGGGTGGTCAATTGTCTATATGAAACCTATTTCAATTAATCAAGTCTTAACAAGTTTGATTGCTTAACATGTTGGAAACATTTAATCATGTAAATAACAATTTCATTTAATATATATATAAACATGGAAAAGTTCGAGTCACTACAGTACCTACCCGTTAAATAAATTTCGTCCCGAAATTTTAAGCAGTTGGAGGTGTTGACGTATCTTCTGGAAATAAATGCGGGTATTTCTTCTTCATCTGATCTTCACGCTCCCAGGTGAACTCAGGTCCTCTACGAGCATTCCATCGAACCTTAACAATCGGTATCTTGTTTTGCTTAAGTCTTTTAACCTCACGATCCATTATTTCGACGGGTTCTTCGATGAATTGGAGTTTTTCGTTGATTTGGATTTCATCTAACGGAATAGTGAGATCTTCTTTAGCAAAACATTTCTTCAAATTCGAGACGTGGAAAGTGTTATGTACAGCCGCGAGTTGTTGAGGTAACTCAAGTCGGTAAGCTACTGGTCCGACACGATCAATAATCTTGAATGGTCCAATATACCTTGGATTTAATTTCCCTCGTTTACCAAATCGAAAAACGCCTTTCCAAGGTGCAACTTTAAGCATGACCATCTCTCCAATTTCAAATTCTATATCTTTTCTTTTAATGTCAGCGTAGCTCTTTTGTCGACTTTGGGCGGTTTTCAACCGTTGTTGAATTTGGATGATCTTCTCGGTAGTTTCTTGTATAATCTCCGGACCCGTAATCTGTCTATCCCCCACTTCACTCCAACAAATCGGAGACCTACACTTTCTACCATAAAGTGCTTCAAACGGCGCCATCTCAATGCTTGAATGGTAGCTGTTGTTGTAGGAAAATTCTGCTAACGGTAGATGTCGATCCCAACTGTTTCCGAAATCAATAACACATGCTCGTAGCATGTCTTCAAGCGTTTGTATCGTCCTTTCGCTCTGCCCATCAGTTTGTGGATGATAGGCAGTACTCATGTCTAGACGAGTTCCCAATGCTTGCTGTAATGTCTGCCATCCCTATCAGAGATAATAGAGATTGGTATTCCATGTCTGGAGACGACTTCCTTCAAATACAGTCGTGCTAACTTCTCCATCTTATCATCTTCTCTTATTGGCAAGAAGTGTGCTGATTTGGTGAGACGATCAACTATTACCCAAATAGTATCAAAACCACTTGCAGTCCTTGGCAATTTAGTGATGAAATCCATGGTAATATTTTCCCATTTCCATTCCGAGATTTCGGGTTGTTGAAGTAGACCTGATGGTTTTTGATGCTCAGCTTTGACCTTAGAACACGTCAAACATTCTCCTACGTATTTAGCAACATCGCCTTTCATACCCGGCCACCAAAAATGTTTCTTGAGATCCTTGTACATCTTCCCCGTTCCAGGATGTATTGAGTATCTAGTTTTATGAGCTTCTCTAAGTACCATTTCTCTCATATCTCCAAATTTTGGTACCCAAATTCTTTCAGCCCTATACCGGGTTCCGTCTTCCCGAATATTAAGATGCTTCTCCGATCCTTTGGGTATTTCATCCTTTAAATTTCCCTCTTTTAAAACTCCTTGTTGAGCCTCCTTTATTTGAGTAGTAAGGTTATTATGAATCATTATATTCATAGATTTTACTCGAATGGGTTCTCTGTCCTTCCTGCTCAAGGCATCGGCTACCACATTTGCCTTCCCCGGGTGGTAACGAATCTCAAAGTCGTAATCATTCAACAATTCAATCCACCTACGCTGCCTCATATTCAGTTGTTTCTGATTAAATATGTGTTGAAGACTTTTGTGGTCAGTATATATAATACTTTTGACCCCATATAAGTAGTGCCTCTAAGTCTTTAATGCAAAAACAACCACGCCTAATTCCAAATCATGCGTCGTATAATTTTGCTCGTGAATCTTCAATTGTCTAGATGCATAAGCAATCACCTTCGTTCGTTGCATTAATACACAACCGAGACCTTGCTTTGATGCGTCACAATAAATCACAAAATCATCATTCCCTTCAAGCAATGACAATATAGGTGCCGTAGTTAGCTTTTTCTTCAATAACTGAAACGCTTTCTCTTGTTCATCCTTCCATTCAAATTTCTTCCCTTTATGCATTAATGCAGTCAAGGGTTTTGCTATTCTGGAAAAGTCTTGGATGAACCTTCTGTAGTAACCAGCTAGTCCTAAAAACTGGCGTATGTGTTTCAGAGTTTTCGGGGTTTCCCACTTTTCAACAGTTTCTATCTTTGCCGGATCCACCTTAATACCTTCTTTGTTCACTATGTGACCGAGGAATTGAACTTCTTCCAACCAAAATGCACACTTTGAAAACTTAGCGTACAATTCTTCCTTCCTCAATACTTCTAACACCTTTCTCAAATGTTCACCGTGTTCTTGGTCATTCTTTGAGTAAATAAGTATGTCATCAATGAAAACAATGACAAACTTGTCAAGGTATGGTCCACACACTCGGTTCATAAGGTCCATGAACACAGCTGGTGCATTAGTTAAACCAAACGGCATGACCATAAACTCGTAATGACCGTAACATGTTCTGAAAGCAGTCTTTGGAATATCATCTTCTTTCACCCGCATTTGATGATACCCGGAACGTAAGTCAATCTTTGAATAAATAGACGAGCCTTGTAGTTGATCAAATAAGTCGTCGATTCTCGGTAGTGGGTAGCGGTTCTTGATAGTAAGTTTGTTTAACTCTCGGTAGTCGATACACAACCTGAATGTACCATCTTTCTTCTTGACAAACAAAATAGGAGCTCCCCACGGTGATGTGCTTGGTCGAATGAAACCACGCTCTAAAAGTTATTGTAATTGGCTTTGCAGTTCTTTCATCTCGCTGGGTGCGAGTCTGTAAGGAGCACGAGCTATTGGTGCAGCTCCTGGTATAAGATCTATTTGAAATTCAACGGATCGATGTGGGGGTAATCCCGGTAATTCTTTCGGAAATACATCGGGAAATTCTTTTGCAATGGGAACATCATTGATGCTCTTTTCTTCAGTTTGTACTTTCTCGACGTGTGCTAGAACAGCATAGCAACCTTTTCTTATTAGTTTTTGTGCCTTCAAATTACTAATAAGATGTAGCTTCGTGTTGCCCTTTTCTCCGTACACCATTAAGGGTTTTCCTTTTTCTCGTATAATGCGAATTGCATTTTTGTAACAAACGATCTCTGCCTTCACTTCTTTCAACCAGTCCATACCGATTATCACATCAAAACTCCCTAACTCTACTGGTATCAAATCAATCTTAAATGTTTCGCTAACCAGTTTAATTTCTCGATTCCGACATATATTATCTGCTGAAATTAATTTACCATTTGCTAATTCGAGTAAAAATTTACTATCCAAAGGCGTCAATGGACAACTTAATTTAGCACAAAAATCTCTACTCATATAGCTTCTATCCGCACCCGAATCAAATAAAACGTAAGCAGATTTATTGTCAATAAGAAACGTACCCGTAACAAGCTCCGGGTCTTCCTGTGCCTCTGCCGCATTAATATTGAAAACTCTTCCGCGGCCTTGTCCATTCGTGTTCTCCTGGTTCGGGCAATTTCTAATAATGTGGCCCGGTTTTCCACATTTATAACAAACTACATTGGCATAACTTGCTCCGACACTACTTGCTCTGCCATTACTCGTTCCGACACCATTTGTTCCTTTCGTTCTATTAACCCCTGGTCCGTAGACCTCACACTTCGCTGCGCTATGACCATTTCTTTTACACTTGTTGCAAAATTTGGTGCAGAACCCCGAGTGATACTTTTCACACCTTTGGCATAGCTACTTCTGATTGTTGTTGTTGTTGCGATTATTATTGTTGTTGGGATGATTGTTTTAGCTGCTGTTGTTGTTGTTGTTGGGCCGTTTGTTGTAGTTGCGATTGATGTTGCGATTATTGTTGTAATTACTGTTGTTATTGTATTGGTGATTCTTATCACCGTTTTCCTCCCACTTTCTTTTGACTTGCTTCACATTGGCCTCTTCAGCAGTCTGTTCTTTAATTCTTTCTTCAATCTGGTTCACTAGTTTATGAGCCATTCTACATGCCTGTTGTATGGAGGCGGGCTCGTGTGAACTTATATCTTCTTGGATTCTTTCCGGTAATCCTTTCACAAACGCGTCGATCTTCTCTTCCTCATCTTCGAATGCTCCCGGACACAATAGGCACAATTCTGTGAATCGTCTTTCGTACGTGGTAATATCAAATCCTTGGGTTCGTAACCCTCTAAGTTCTGTCTTGAGCTTATTGACCTCGGTTCTGGGACGGTACTTCTCGTTCATCAAGTGCTTGAATGCTGACCACGGTAGTGCGTATGCATCGTCTTGTCCCACTTGCTCTAGATAGGTATTCTACCATGTTAACGCAGAACCTGTGAAGGTATGCGTAGCGTACTTCACTTTGTCCTCTTCAGTACACTTACTTATGGCAAACACCGATTCGACCTTCTCGGTCCACCGTTTCAATCCGATCGGTCCTTCGGTTCCATCAAATTCCAAAGGTTTGCAGGCAGTGAATTCTTTGTAGGTGCATCCTACACGATTTCCTGTACTGCTAGATCCAAGGTTATTTTTGGTATGTAGCGCAGCCTGTACTGCGGCTATGTTTGAAGCTAGAAAAGTACGGAATTCCTCTTCATTCATATTCACGGTGTGTCGAGTAGTCGGTGCCATTTCCTTCAAAATAGTCAAATGGAACAAGTTAATCATACAGAATATTAAGAGTAGTTAATAGTATTTTGTAGCATAATATGAACTCATTTATAAAAGCTTTTTCTTCATATTAGTTTTTTATAAGTTTAAATTCGGGTAGTACCTACCCGTTAAGTTCATACTTAGTAGCTAATATACAATTCAACTACTACAATTCTATATGAAAAACTGATTATAATAATATTTCGCGTTCAAACTTTTACACAATATTTTACAAACTTACAATACCGCTTATTTTACATAAAGCATGAAATATAGCACACAATAACTTTGATACAAGATAGTTGTGAAGATAATTCTAGCTAGTACACAAGTCGTTCAACAAAGGCAATAAAGACACGTAATTCATACGTCCAGAAACAAGTCATGCATTCTGGTTTTACTAGGACTACTTCCCATCCTTGGTCTTGTGGAACATAACCGTTATGGTAGTTGATAAGACAGCGTGTTGTAACGTCGTCAAAGGGACGAGGGTTACGTAATGTCCAACAGTCCCGTAACAATCTAAAAACCTCATTTCTTACCCCAATTACCGACTCCGTCACTTGTGGAAACGTTTTGTTTAATAGTTGTAGCCCGATGTTCTTGTTCTCACTTTGGTGAGAAGCGAACATTACTAATCCGTAAGCATAACATGCTTCTTTATGTTGCATGTTAGCCGCTTTTTCTAAATCACGAAGTCCAATATTCGGATATATTGAGTCAAAATAATTTCTTAACCCGTTGCGTAAAATAGCATTTGGGTTCCCCGCAATATATGCATCAAAGTAAACACATCGTAACTTATGGGTTTCCCAATGTGATATCCCCCATCTTTCAAATGAAAGTCTCTTATAAACCAAGACATTCTTGGAACGTTCTTCGAATGTCTTACAAACTGATCTCGCCTTAAATAGTTGTGCCGAAGAATTCTGACCGACTTTAGACAAGATTTCATCAATCATGTCTCCGGGTAGGTCTCTTAAAATATTGGGTTGTCTATCCATTTTGTGTTTTTATACTGTAAAATAGACAAGAGTTAGATTCATAAAAAAAAATACTTATTAATACAAGCAATTTTTACATATATCATAAAGCATAAGCACACTATATTACATATATTACACCACACGAATACAACTATCTTATTCCGACTCGCTTGTTTCTTCTTCTTCGATTTTGGTTCGTTTTACCAAGTTTCTAGGGATATATGATGTTCCCCTAATACGAGCCGTCGTTATCCACATTGGTTTAGAAAAAACTGGTGGTTTAGAGGTTCCCGGGTCATTGTTACAACTTAAGGACTTCGGGGGTTGACGATACATATAAAGTTCATCGGGGTTGGAATTAGAGATCTCTATTTTTATGCCCTTTCCCTTATTATTTTCTTTTGCCTTTTTAAATTCAGTTGGGGTAATTTCTATAACATCATCGGAATTCTCTTCGGAATCTGATTCATCGGAGAATTGGTAATCCTCCCAATATTTTGCTTCCTTGGCGGAAAACCATTGACCATAATTAACCTTGGTCGGTTGGTTGAGGATTTTCTTTTACTTAACCGTTTTATTATTTCCCCCACCGGTTCTATTTCTTCATCCGGTTCCGATTCTTCTTCCGGTTCTGACTCTTCTTCCGGTTCCTCTTCGGGAACTTGTGAATCAGTCCACGAATCATTCCAATTTACATTTGACTCTTCATTATTATTAGGTGAGTCAATGGGACTTGTTCTAGAGGTAGACATCTATCACATAATATCAAACGCGTTAAGAGATTAATATATCACATAATATTCACATGTTAAAAATATATAGTTTCCAACAAAATTTATTAAGCAATCATTTTTCAAGTAAACACGGTCGAAGTCCAGACTCACTAATGCATCCTAACAAACTCGATAAGACACACTAATGCAAAATCCTGGTTCTCTAAGACCAACGCTCGGATACCAACTGAAATGTCCCGTTCTTATTGATTAAAAACGTTCCATATTAATTGATTTCGTTGCGAGGTTTTGACCTCTATATGAGACGTTTTTCAAAGACTGCATTCATTTTTAAACAAACCATAACCTTTATTTCATCAATAAAGGTTTAAAAATCTTTACGTAGATTATCGAATAATAATAATCTAAAATATCCTGTTTACACACGACCATTACATAATGGTTTACAATACAAATATGTTACAACAAAATAAGTTTCTTGAATGTAGTTTTTACACAATATCATACAAGCATGGACTCCAAATCTCGTCCTTATTTAAGTATGCAACAGCGGAAGCTCTTAATAATCACCTGAGAATAAACATGCTTAAAACGTCAACAAAAATGTTGGTGAGTTATAGGTTTAACCTATATATATCAAATCATAATAATAGACCACAAGATTTCATATTTCAATACACATCCCATACATAGAGATAAAAATCATTCATATGGTGAACACCTGGTAACCGACATTAACAAGATGCATATATAAGAATATCCCCATCATTCCGGGACACCCTTCAGATATGATATAAATTTCGAAGTACTAAAGCATCCAGTACTTTGGATGGGGCTTGTTGGGCCCGATAGATCTATCTTTAGGATTCGCGTCAATTAGGGTGTCTGTTCCCTAATTCTTAGATTACCAAACTTAATAAAAAGGGGCATATTCGATTTCGATAATTCAACCATAGAATGTAGTTTCACGTACTTGTGTCTATTTTGTAAATCATTTATAAAACCTGCATGTATTCTCATCCCAAAAATATTAGATTTTAAAAGTGGGACTATAACTCACTTTCACAGATTTTTACTTCGTCGGGAAGTAAGACTTGGCCACTGGTGATTCACGAACCTATAACAATATATACATATATATCAAAGTATGTTCAAAATATATTTACAACAATTTTAATATATTTTGATGTTTTAAGTTTATTAAGTCAGCTGTCCTCGTTAGTAACCTACAACTTGTTGTCCACAATTAGATGTACAGAAATAAATCGATAAATATTATCTTGAATCAATCCACGACCCAGTGTATACGTATCTCAGTATTGATCACAACTCAAACTATATATATTTTGGAATCAACCTTAACCCTGTATAGCTAACTCCAACATTCACATATAGAGTGTCTATGGTTGTTCTGAAATATATATAGATGTGTCGACATGATAGGTCGAAACATTGTATACGTGTCTATGGTATCTCAAGATTACATAATATACAATACAAGTTGATTAAGTTTTGGTTGGAATAGATTTGTTACCAATTTTCACGTAGCTAAAATGAGAAAAATTATCCAATCTTGTTTTACCCATAACTTCTTCATTTTAAATCCGTTTTGAGTGAATCAAATTGCTATGGTTTCATATTGAACTCTATTTTATGAATCTACACAGAAAATGTATAGGTTTATAGTTGAAAAAATAAGTTACAAGTCATTTTTGTAAAGGTAGTCATTTCAGTCGAAAGAACGACGTCTAGATGACCATTTTAGAAAACATACTTCCACTTTGAGTTTAACCATAATTTTTGGATATAGTTTCATGTTCATAATAAAAATCATTTTCTCAAAATAACAACTTTTAAATCAAAGTTTATCATAGTTTTTAATTAACTAACCCAAAACAGCCCGCGGTGTTACTACGACGGCGTAAATCCGGTTTTACGGTGTTTTTCGTGTTTCCAGGTTTTAAATCATTAAGTTAGCATAAAATATATATATAGAACATTTGTTTAGTTGATTTTAAAAGTCAAGTTAGAAGGATTAACTTTTGTTTGCGAACAAGTTTAGAATTAACTAAACTATGTTCTAGTGATTACAAGTTTAAACCTTCGAATAAGATAGCTTTATATGTATGAATCGAATGATGTTATGAACATCATTACTACCTTAAGTTCCTTGGATAAACCTACTGGAAAAGAGAAAAATGGATCTAGCTTCAACGGATCCTTGGATGGCTCGAAGTTCTTGAAGCAGATTCATGACACGAAAAACAAGTTCAAGTAAGATCATCACTTGAACTAAGATTGTTATAGTTATAGAAATTGAACCAAAGTTTGAATATGATTATTACCTTGTATTAGAATGATAACCTACTATAAGAAACAAAGATTTCTTGAGGTTGGATGATCACCTTACAAGATTGGAAGTGAGCTAGCAAACTTGAAAGTATTCTTGATTTTATGTAACTAGAACTTGTAGAATTTATGAAGAACACTTAGAACTTGAAGATAGAACTTGAGAGAGATCAATTAGATGAAGAAAATTGAAGAATGAAAGTGTTTGTAGGTGTTTTTGGTCATTGGTGTATGGATTAGATATAAAGGATATGTAATTTTGTTTTCATGTAAATAAGTCATGAATGATTACTCATATTTTTGTAATCTTATGAGATATTTCATGCTAGTTGCCAAATGATGGTTCCTACATGTGTTAGGTGACTCACATGGGCTGCTAAGAGCTGATCATTGGAGTGTATATACCAATAGTACATACATCTAAAAGCTGTGTATTGTACGAGTACGAATACGGGTGCATACGAGTAGAATTGTTGATGAAACTGAACGAGGATGTAATTGTAAGCATTTTTGTTAAGTAGAAGTATTTTGATAAGTGTATTGAAGTCTTTCAAAAGTGTATAAATACATATTAAAACACTACATGTATATACATTTTAACTGAGTCGTTAAGTCATCGTTAGTCGTTACATGTAAGTGTTGTTTTGAAACCTTTAGGTTAACGATCTTGTTAAATGTTGTTAACCCAATGTTTATAATATCAAATGAGATTTTAAATTAATATATTATCATGATATTATCATGTATGAATATCTCTTAATATGATATATATATACATTAAATGTCTTTACAACGATAATCGTTACATATATGTCTCGTTTAAAAATCATTAAGTTAGTAGTCTTGTTTTTACATATGCAGTTCATTGTTAATATACTTAATGATATGTTTACTTATCATAGTATCATGTTAACTATATATATATCCATATATATGTCATCATATAGTTTTTACAAGTTTTAACGTTCGTGAATCACCGGTCAACTTGGGTGGTCAATTGTCTATATGAAACATATTTCAATTAATCAAGTCTTAACAAGTTTGATTGCTTAACATGTTGGAAACATTTAATCATGTAAATATCAATCTCAATTAATATATATAAACATGGAAAAGTTCGGGTCACTACAACGTGTCTAGACTTATGAATGATAAGCAGGTAATTTCCTAAGGATGATAAGCAAATGATTTTCGACTAGAAATGATAAGCAAAACTTTTGACATGTAGACACGGTCGAAGTCCAGACTCATTAATGCATCCTAACAACTACTAGTTAGACACACTAATGCAAGACCTGGTTCGCTACGACCACCGCTCTGATACCAACTGAAAGGACCCGTCCTAATCCACCTGGACGTAGTCATCAACATTTGGTCCCATTGCGATGATCGGCTCCAAGTAATGTCCTTATATTGAGCAAATGCACAGCGGAAGACTTAATTCGTACCTGAGAATAAACATGCTTTAAAGTGTCAACCAAAAGGTTGGTGAGTTTATAGGTTTATCATAACAATCATTTCAATATGTTAATAGACCACAAGATTTCATAATAATAAACATAATACACTCGCAAGTGTATGTAAAGCATTCTAAGTGGTTGAGCACTTGGTAACCATACTTAACATTTAATCAACGTCGCATATTCCCTTTATTATGAAATCTCACTACACCGTACCAAGTGTAGTCACTAAAATGAAGTACTGTGCAACCGTTGAATACTGGTCGTCCAGTCCGGTTGGGGTTGTCAGGCCCGATAGATCTATCAACAGGATTCGCGTTTACAATACCCATGTAAATAGTAGTTACCAAGCTACAGGGAAATATGCCAGTGGTACAACTTAACGTAGAATATATTTTTAAGTACTTGCGTCTATTTTGTAAACATTTATAAAAGCAGCGCATGTATTCTCAGCCCAAAAATATATATTGCAAAAGCAATTAAAAAGGGACCAAATGAAACTCACTTTTGCCTTGAAGGTATTTAATTCGACTTGGTCTCTGATAGATATCACGAACCTAACCATATATATAATATATCAACATATTTTCTTTTTAAGTAATCGTTACATATATATATACTTTTAATACTTTTAATATTTTCTTAGTCCGTAGTTAGCAGTCCGATGTTAGTGGTCCACAATTAGTTGCTTAAATAAAATAAATAAAGACCCCATCGTATTCGTATTGATCAGAATTAATCTCGACCCATGGTACCATGTTGTCAAATGACTTGTTGCGTACATAAAGTACCGTGTTGTCAAATGACGTGTTGCGTACAATCATGAGGTCTTATGATTAATCTTCTCGTGTTGTTTACGGGTGATCCTGAAATATATAAAATCAAATCATAAGTAACTATATATAAAATATCATATTAATTAGAAAAGATATGATTAATTTACTTTTTCTCCAAATATTTTCGTAGCTAAACTAGCTTCGGATACCCAATCTTGTTTTAGTCGTAGTTTCTTCATTACAACTCCGTTTTTGTTGGTTCAACTTGCCACTTCCTTGGATCGAGTGATATTTTAAGAATATGAACTAAAAATACCTTAGTTTGTATTCAAAATCATAGGTTATTGGTCAAACTTTGGTGAAACTTATGAAAGTGATCATTTTCCATCATAAAAACAACATTTAATGATCATTTTTCTAAAAATACTTACACTTTGAGTTAAACCATAAAACTTTTATGTGTTAACATATTCATATGAAATATCATTTTTCCAGAATATGAACTTCCAATTCAAAGTTCAAGATGGTTTTTAATTATCCAACCCAAAACAGCCCCCGGTTGCACTCTGACGACGTAGATTCAGTTTTTAAGATGTTCTTTATAAAACCAAGTTATATTTTGTTAGGTTAGCATATCATTATGATATATTACAGGTCTTGAAGTGTTTTAAAAGTCAAGTTAGAAGGATCTATTTAGTTTGCGAACAAGTTTGAAATCATTCAAACCATGTTCTTGTTGTTAAAATTTTATACCACAAAATAAGATAGCTATATGAATATGAATTGAATAAGATTATGAACAAGGTTACTACCTCAAGTTACTTGGACAAAGTTACTGTAAAAGATAAGAAATAATCTTGGAATCAAAGAGTTGTGGAGTTAGATCAAAAGGTTGGAAGTAAACTTCTTCAAATGGGTGGTTATTTTGATATGTTCTTGAAAGAGTTTTCTTATGGTGTTTAAGGCTTGTAATTGAAGCTAAATGATGGGGAAAATGCTTGGAGATGATCAAGTATGAAGTTAGGAGTATTTTGAGAGATAAATGAGGGTGTAGATATGAGAAAATGGAGTAAAGAAATGGTGTTCATTTATAAAAACGTTTTTAGTTTATAAAGAAAGAAAAGGATTCCTAATTTTGTTTTCTTACTAATAATTCATACTACTTGATAAATCCTAGTTACCTCATATCGAGGGCAGTAATAATGTTGATTAGGATGTTGATTTGATGTGTATATATCAATAGTAAATACGTATAGAAGCTGGGTATGATACGGGTACATATACCCTAGATATACGTATAGAAATCTTGAGGAAACGGAACGAGAATTCAAATATAGCTATCTTTTGTGAATATACTTATATTGTTTTATGTATTTAAGTCCTTAAAAAGTGATTAAATACATTATATATACGATACATGTATAAGCATTATAGATTATAAGTATATATATCAAAGAATGTTACGTATAGTTATCGTTTTGAAAACTTAAGTTAGTAGTTTCAAAATATACTTATAACTCATTGTCATTAGTACACAATGAGATGTTAAACCATTCTTAAATCATGTTAAATATATATAAATACATATATATACACAAACGTATAATTATCGTATGTTATATAGTTCGTGATATCATCGGTCATATTGGACAGTCAAACATTGTGTAAAACTCTTTTCAAAAACACAAGTCTTAACAATTTGGATTGCTTATCATGTTGGTATGGTTTAATTTATGTAAATATTAATCTCATAAGTATAATTTGGTCAGAAAATTCTGGGTCATTACACTAGGTTACTTACTTCTTGTTCCAAATTTTGAATAGAAGCTTGTTGATTTCTAAATGCTTGAGCATTTTATTCATTAGTTTGTTTCTGAGATGTGAAAAATTGAGTTTGAGATTCAACTAGCTTTGACATCATATCTTCTAAATTTGGCTTTTTATCATCGGTTTGTGGTGGTTTAATTGGAAAAATAGGTCTTTGCTGATTATAAGTATTGTTAGATACTTGTTGATTGCTAGGACCTTGTTGGTTGTTGTATGGAACATTTCGGTTATAATTCTGGTTTTGATTGTAGATTGGTCTTGGCGGTTGATAATTATTCTGATAATTATTTCCAGGCCTTTGGTTAATGTATGAAACATTCTCTCTTTGTTCCATTGTTTGTTCAATACTGAGACAATCTTTTGTCAAATGTGGTCCTCCACACTGCTCACAACTAATTCGTATTGAGTGAATATCTTTAGTCATCTTTTCCATTCATCTCTCGACAGCATCTATCTTTGCAGAAATGGAATCAAAGTCATGGCTAGAATCAGCTCTAGCTGCTTTAGATGATCTAACAATATCTTTTTCTTGGTGCCACTCATGTGAGTGGGAAGCAGTGTTATCAATAATTTTGTAAGCTTCAGTTGTGGTTTTATTCATAATGGAACCACCAGCTGCTATATCGATGTCTTTTCTTGTAGTGATGTCGCATCCTTGATAGAATATTTGTACTATTTGATAAGTGTCTAAACCATGTTGCGGACATCCTCTCAACAACTTTCCAAATCTTGTCCATGCCTCATACAGAGTTTCATTTGGCTTTTGCGTGAAAGTAAAAATTTCTCCTTGAAGTCTCACGGCTTTAGATGCCGGAAAGAATTGTTTAAGAAATTTTTCAACTAAAACGTCCCATGTATCAATCGCCCCTTCAGGTAATGATTCTAACCAATCTTTGGCTTCTCCCTTTAAAGTCCAGGGAAATAGCATGAGATATATCTGTTCATCCTCTACGTCTCGGATTTTAAATAGAGTACAGATTCTATTAAAGGTATGAAGATGTTCATTTGGATCTTCCTTCGGCGCACCACTAAATTGGCATTGATTAGTTACCATGTGTAGGATTTGTTCTTTGATTTCATAATCTGGCGCATTAATGTCTGGTTGAGTAATTGCGTGGCCTTGGCCAGTGCGTTTAGCTCTCATTCGGTCGTCCATACTTAGAGGTTCCAGATTTTCCATGATTGAATTTGTTGAATCTGAATCACTAAGGGATTCTGACTTAATGGTTTCTTCCTCGACAATCGCTGGATGAGTGATTTATGGTTCAGGAGGAATGATTAGTGGTTCAGGATCTCTGAATTATCCCTGAATATCATCCGGATTCTCAATTGTGAGGTCGGGTTCAAAAAATGGATTATCGGAAATTTGAATTGGAGTACTTGGTCGACTAAATGACGATTCTAAAGAAAAATCAACGGCGACAATATTGGCTAGATGTCTTGATCGAGTTACAGGTGGTGAACGTATAAAAGGAGGTGAAAGTTTTTCTCGGTGCATTCACTGAATATCCTATTACTTATAAAAATAAAAATTATATAAGCTATCAAATTAATAGACTTTTCTGATTTGTCCACGTTTCGAATAGCTAAAAGATGCAGTAGGTAGCCATGACCCTTTAAATCGGAAGCCCACAACTCGCCACTAACAAATCCAACTATTACTACGAACCAGAAAATTTTGGATGTCTATCAATTTAACCGCTTAAAATAATTTTTTGTTTTGAAATTTAAAGAAAATAAATAAAATTCTATGTCCTAAAAACTAGAGCGTCGAAATGAAAAAGAAAAAGTGCGTCGAAAAATAAGCGTCGAAAAATAAGCGTCGAAAAATAATAAGAAAATAGCGCGTCGAAACTTAAAAAGGCTAAAAAATAAAAATTAAATCTTGCGTCTAAAGGTATTAAAGCTTAAAAGGTATTCTAAAAAACAGCAATTACTTAAAAGATACTAAAATTTATGAACTTAAAACGGCGTCGCAAAATTCTAAAGCACCTAAATCTTAGTCTAAAGAAAAAGTACTTAAGGGATTTTATGGCAAAGCCTAAAAATCTAGAAATATAAAATAGCTATGGCAAAATACTAAGTTACTAACTAATTACGAACCAAAAATTATAAAATTACGCTTTAACGAATAAAAATATACAAAATATAAAAATAGGCTTAAAGTTATAAAAATATAATTTTTTTATAAAAATACAATTTTTTTATAAAAATATTATTTTTATATTATTATTTTATAAAAGTATTAATTTATATATTTAATAAAACTAATTATAACATAAATTACAAATTAAAACTAAAAACTAAACTAATTAATATTATAATTAAACCCTAATTAATATTAATAATTTAATTAAAACCCTACACGTAATTAATGTTGGGATCAGACCTGTCAGCAACCCTCATGCGATCGCATGAGTTTTATGCATACGGGCCATGCGATCGTATGACTTCTGGATCCAGCTCTGATCTTGGGCTGCTACAGTACGGCCCGTTTATAGTTTTATATATATATATATATATATATATATATATATATATATATATATATATATATATATATATATATATATATATATATATATATATATATATATATATATATATATATATATATTTTTCTGATTTATATTATATAAAGTATGTATATAAAATAAATAAAAATTAAATTTAAAAATTAATACTTATTAGTTTTAATTTTTAACAAAAGAAAAACAAAAATATAAACTTTTTAATTTAAATAGAAATATATTTTTCTTTTAAATTTTTGTATTTTAAAACTTATATAAAATTATATTTTTACAAAAATAGCTTAAAAACTAATATATTTTTTTTTAATAGCGTTTCGCTTTTGGCGTTGATGAATTCCCCGGCAGCGACGCCAAAAATACTTGATGTGCGCAGAGGTGTATACGAAATAGTTATATATTTACTACAAAATACTATTAAATACGATACAATTTTACACAAGTTATTTATTTATTTATAGAGTGGATATACCTAAACCTTGCTACAACACTTATAGACAGTGTACCTAATCATACAGTAGTGTAGTTTTTAGTAAGTCCGGTTCGTTCCACATGGAGCTAGCCAAGTTTAACGCTATATTTTTAAAACTATATTTGTATATATATATATATATATATATATATATATATATATATATATATATATATATATATATATATATATATATATATATATATATATATATATATATATATATATATATAAGTAGTATTATTATTATAAAAGGGAGTTTTTACCGTTTAATGACCGGTTTGTCGATTTTAAAACTTTAGTCGCAGTTAAAACCTAATGTAAAATATTAAAAATAAAAAATAACTTAATTTAAAGCGTAAAGTAATTGACAATAATTAAAGTGCGATAAATAAAATTGCGATAATTAAAAGTACGATAATTAAAAAGTGTGAAAAAATTACAGTAAATAAAAGTGCGGTGAGATATAAAATAAAGGAATTATGCTTATTTAAACTTCCGTAATCATGATGTTTGACGTGTTGATTTTAGTTTATTACCATGGGTTAATTGTCCTTTGTCCTGGATTATTCGATATGTCCATCTGGTTTTTGTCCATAACAGTCCATCAGTCATAAATATAAAGTGCGAGTGTCCTCGTCAAATTATCCTTATATCCGAAGTCAAATATTCCAACTAATTGGGGACTTAAACTATAACAAGGTTTTAATACTTTGTTAACAATTACGCCAAGTGTCCTTGTACATAATTCACCCTGTTTTAATGAGTCTATTGACTATTAATCCATTCCCGTGTCCGGTTAAATGAACGATTATTAGTACTTATAAATATCCCGACCCATCGTGTCCGATCGAGTGTATATGGTTATTTATAATTACGTCCAATTGTAAATCTTTATATTAAATTAACGAACTATCATTCAATTAAACAAATATAAAGCCCATTAATATCCCATAGTCTAATTTCCATAAGTGTCGTTCTTTTGTCCAAACCCCAATTATGGTACAAAGCCCAATTACCCAATCTTAATATTTAGACCAACATCACGATTACTTCGGCATTAAATAAGCATAATAATAACTTAGCTATGAGACATTAATTTAAAAAGGTTGAACATAACTTACAATGATTAATAATAGCGTAGCGTTACACGGACAGAATTTCGACTTACACACTTACAACATTCGCTAACATACCCTTATTATTATTAATCTTAAATTAAAATTAAAATAAAAATTATATATATATATATATATATATATGTATATATATATATATATATATATATATATGTATATATATATATATATATATATATATATATATATATATATATATATATATATATATATATATATATATATATATATATATATCTCTGTGAGAGAGAGATTGAAAAAGTGTACAAAATTCGTCCGAAAAACGCTGAATTTATAGACCCTAGGCTCACAGTTGCTGCCATGCGATCACATGGGTTTATAACTGCCAGGCCATGCAATCGCATGGCCCCCTGGGATAGCTCACATTTGCTTGTTTTCTTATTGCCGACGGTTTTAATATATAATATAGTATATATATATAATTTTAAGAATTAATTATATATTCTATTATATTCATGTGCATAGTTGATTTGTAATTTTTAGTCCGTTGCGTCGAGTGTTGAGAGTTGACTCTGGTCCCGGTTCCGGATTTTCGAACGTCCTTGCGTATAATTTAATATCTTGTACTTTGCGTTTTGCGGCTCGTACTCTTGTAATTTTTAGACGTTTCTCATCAATAATTTGAACCACTTTGATTGTACTTTGTACTTTTTAGCTTTTTGGTCATTTGCGTCTTCAAATCGTCGAATCTGTCTTTTGTCTTCACCTTTTAATATTTAAACGAATATCACTTGTAAATAGAACAATTGCACCCAAAAGCTTGTCTTTCTTGAGGGATAATGCTATGAAATATATGTTTGTTTTTAGCATTATCAGATATTGTTAACAATTTAATCAATTTCACCAAAATAAGTTCAAGGTATCAACCAATATGTATCATGAATTATCGTCACCTTGAAAATCATAAAGTATAACTAAAATGAGCAAAACTTTAAGCATCATAAAAATTACCATTCATCAAGTGTACGCCTCCATAAATATGCTCCTTTAATCAACCCGTATTGGTTATCCCTCTTTCACCTCCATGCCCCCAAAACACCAATAATCGTCAATTCCAAAATTTGGGTTAAGGTGGGTGCGCCCTATCTTTATGGTCAATCCGGGCACAGGATGACCGACACTCATCAAGCTTTCTATCATAACTCTATGGTTTCTCTCATAGTAGGGCGAAAGCATTGACGGAGGTTCATGGAATTAGTGCCCCACATGGCTAATTAAGAGGTCCATCAATTCCATGATTTGGCTCAAAAGCTGGTGTGCATACAATCTGTCCTGATTATGGGACAGCCGCACGGGTAGTTGCACTGAAGCGAACTACCTTGGGTGTAAATTTTTCGGAGGGTCTATTGCACGATACCTGAAAGACTTTACTTTCAAGCAATGGTCTTTTGAAACAAGCATAACTTGTAAGACTTTACTTACAAGTTCGGAAGACTTTACTTCCTAAGAACAACATGGGAGGACTCATTCTCCTGGAAGTGTTTAAACACTTAACATTCCCGTATTTTAAAGGTTACCATGGCTTTTGGCCATGGCGTGCGTTGTCTAAGTAAACTCTAGCAGAAAGCCATTGCTCTTACATAAAAAGACAGCACAGTTGAAGCTCAAGGCTCCTCTTCCCATAGTACGATACATCGATGTGATACATCGTGAAATGAAGTATTAACCAATGTCAGTATGAAATGATGTAGATTAGAAAGTCTCCTACACCAAGTAAGACGGGCATTCGGAAGACTTGACTTCCTTTATGGATGCACTTGAATCATCCTACAATTTTGATTTTTTTTTTGTTTTTGAAAATCCTGGAAGACTTTGCTTCCTTATTACACACACTCACGCAAAATAAAATACAAAACACCAGAATCAATGAGGTACCTGCATAATTTAACTTACAAAAGTGATAACATTTGCTTCATAAAATAACTACACTTGGCTTTCAAATGACTCAAAAATTTTAAAAACTCCAAATATTTTAACAATTTAATCAAAAATAAGACTCAAGCCAAGTGTACTACATCCGCGAGAATTTATATCTCTCCCCCCCACACTTAAGATCATGTAATGCCCTCATTTACATGAAATCAGATAAATCAAATATAAATTCGAGAGCACAATAGAGTGAATGAGAAAAACATAACCGGATGCAGAGCAATTGTAACATCCCAATTAATTAAGGTATTATTTTATGTAATTTTATTATTATATACATGGATGGTATGATTTAGTATAAATAAATGGACAAGAGTTAAGTTTGTTAGTTAAGTTAGAAGGGACTAAAGGTGCAAGGTTAGAACTAAGGACCTCCCTCATTATAGTTTTGGTGGGGAGGGTAGAAAGTGCAATTTGAGCAAAGTTATTTTAATAAAAGAACAAAAATACTGATAAATCATTATCAGTTGTAAAAAAAATACAGAACGTATGTGTGTGTGCTGTGGGTGTCGACTCAACAAGGAGGAAGAAGAGGGAAGCTCCAATTAAGAAATTGTGTTCATGCAATTATAATTTAGTGAAATCTAAGGCACACTAAGCATTCTAGAAAGTTTTATTTCTTCAAATTCTTCTCCTTTGTGCACAATTTGGGTTCTTGAACCCTTAAAGACAAGGTATGAACTTTTGTAACTATGTATCACTAATATTGGGTGATTGTGATGAATCTCTAGCTTAAAGGTTGTTGTTTGTTGAAATTGTGCACACTTGCTTGATTGAAAACAAATTTGTTAGTAATTATGGAAGTAAGTTCATGTATGAACTTGCATTTTGAGTGAATGATATGTATATGGTGAATTTGGTGATGTTTTAGCTTAGAATCAAGTCATGCACACTAGTTATTTGATGAAATGTCTCAATGAAATGTTTATGTGATTTAGTTAAGAATTTTAAAGAAGAAAGTTTATATGTGAATTGTTGTTGTTATTGTAAGTGATGGAATTTGGATAATTGATGATTTAGGGTTGCTAGTAATAGAAATGGGTTTATGCACATTTGATGTTTAATGGAATATTTGGAAGAATTGCATGTTTTGATTGTAAGAGATGAACTAGAGAATTGTGTGATTAAGGAAGTAATGTTGGCATGATAATGTGGTTATATTGGAAAAGGTGAGATTAAAATGCTATGTATGTAAGTGTTTATGTGTATATTGGAGTAAATAGGGGGTTAAGTCAATGTGCAAGTGTATGAATGTGTTGAAAGCTTGTGGAAATTGTAATTTTGTTGAGATATGTTATTGATGAGATTAGCTCATGTATAGGTGCTAATCAAGGAAAAGGAACGTCAAGTGACCAAGGAACTCCATTTAATCAAGGTGAGTTTATAGGGGGTAAAATGGGCGGGTCGAGAGTGGCTTAGTGTTCTCGGATTGCATCCGTGCAAGAGAGCAACGGCTAAGTGCACTAGTTGAATAGCTTAGATGGAATTATTGGGTTCTCCTAATAATTGTATCTATGGTGGATGTTTAGCTTAGGCAAGATTATTAAGGTTGCTTGGTAATCTTGTCTATGGATGGTTTAACTTAGACAGTTTGGATGTCTATGTGCATATGTATGATTGAAATGTGATTAAAGTAGCTTAGGCATAAGAGTATGCCTATGGATAGCTTAGACATAATTACTAGGGTCGGCCTAGTAAGTTATGTCTATGGTAAGTGATGGGCCGGATCCGAAAGTAAGTATGCAACCGTTTGGTTGAAAGGCAATGTAATGAAAAGATTATGCCCGGCATTGTATATTTAAATATTTGCCTATAACTCACTAAGTGTAAAAGCTTACCCTCGTGTTGTTTTATATTTTATAGGGACAAAAGGTCATCGTGAAGGTAAGGAACCCGTTTGAGGAAAGTGGAGCATTGGCATTAGAGTAAGTGGTAATGCAAGTCTCTATTTTGAATCAAGCTCTTTTGCGTACCGCTTATCAACGCCAAGCCTTTTATATTTAACGATTATGTTTTCGTTATGCTTTGGGACCAAATGATGTTAAATTGTGTGAACACGTGTTCTTAATTCAAAAGATTTTAGTAATGTCCAATGATGCTTGAAACTGGTTTAGTCAAGTTTAAATATGTCTTGTGATGTTAAAAATGTGTTTTGAGCTATTGAATTGGGTAAAGTGTGATTTTGTTAATAAGTTGCAGGTTGGTGCCAGTTCCTGGGTTATGTCGCGCCGCGGCATTAAACGCATTTTGGTAACAGAAAGGCAGCTAAACATAAGAAAAAAACCCTTTATATATCGCGCCGCGACAAAAGGATCCGCGCCGCGGCAAATGCCTTGACCTGGGCAGGCACCCTTTAAAAAAAAAAAAATTTTCTATCGTTTTAATGGCGTTAAAAGTTGGTATCAGAGCTAAGGTTTAAAGGACTTGGATAACCCACTATAGGTATTATCTAGGCTTAAACCATTGTTGTTGAAGGATAAGCGGTTTAGGACTTGCATGATAGTTAAGGTTGAATGATTGTGCCATGCTCCATAGGGTAGAGTCGTTGACGAGACTTGTAGTGTAATGCTAAGATCATGGTTGATTTAAGTAAGGAGTTTAATACTCATTAACCATGGGTCATAATGGATTAAGTGCGTAATAAGATGGTGTAATGACAACCGGCCATTGTCATTACTTCATTTTAGTACGCATGAAAGTCTACTATGGTCATGGTGAAATGAGTTAGGAATTCCTTCGGTTTTCTTGGTTATGGTAAGTAATGATACAGGTATTTGAACTAATGAGTTGGATGTTTTGTTTTAGAATGGCTATCGTATCCCCAAATAGAAATAATGATGAGGATGATGAGTACGTCCACACCCCGTCAATGGAGTCTATAGAAGGCTCACACTCCGAATCCGATGAGGTTACAATGGCAAACGATATATCAGGACAAATAGGACAAGCTTTGATACGATACACCCCAACCCTTTTAGAGAAGATTAAGACATTGATTAATGATTAATTGGACGAAAAGTTGAAGACTCGTATGACTAATAATCCTACTTTAAGAGGAGAAGGGGAAGTGGGGTAAGACAGGAAGAAGTAGAAGCACCGAGAAAGAAAGATGAGCGCTTTGAGTACGAGAATTTTGCTAATTGCCATCCACCGGAGTTTCATGGTAAGGTTGATCCGATTGTTAGTCAAAGGTGGATTGATGAGTTAGAAGAAACATTTATGTTGTGTGAATGTCCCGAGCACTTAAAAGTAATCTACGCGGCTCACCAAATGAAGGGAAGCGGTTATGAATGGTGGAATTTCATAGTTAAGTCTCATGGGCGAGACGTAGTGACAAGTTTTTCATGGGAAAAGTTTCGAGGGATGTTTATGGATCAATTTGCTCCACCCACCGAGGTTAGTAGGTTAAAGTCCGAATTCATGAACATAGAGCATGGGAGTAAATCGGTGACCGAGTTTAATGCCGAGTTTAATGATAAGTCTCGTTTTTGCCCAGACTTTGTGTCAAGTCCTAAGTTGATGATGGATCACTATTACGAGAAGTTAAACCCCGAAATTAGTGACTTTATAGATAAGGGCACGTATAAGACCTTAGCTGAAATGATGAATAGGGCTCTTGTGAGAGAACATGAACTTAGGAAGAAGGCCGCGTTTAAGCGGAAGTTAGATCAAGACTCAAAATCAATGCAAAGTATGAGCCCGAAGAAGGGTAAGTTTAATTCCGAATCTCCTCACAAATCAAAAGGGGGTTTCATGTCGGGAAAGAATGGTGGTAAAGAAGTGAAGTCATGTAATAGGTGTGGTAAGAATCATGCGGGTGAATGTAAAGCGAGTACTACTGATTGTTATTCATGTGGGAGGCCGGGTCATAGAGCCGCCGAGTGTCCTAAGAAGGGAAAACAATGTTACTACTGTTTTGAAAAGGGTCATTTTCAAGCCGAGTGTCCGGAGTATAAGAAAGACTTGGCAAGTGGTAGTGTTAAGAAAGAGGTTAAAACGGAACCAAAGACTAGTGATAGCCGACCAAGAGCCCGAGCTCATCAGATTACCGCACTCGAAGTGAAGGAGTCCCAAAATGTGGTGTCAGGTACCTTTATTGTAAATTCTTTACCTGCGCATGTTTTGTTTGATTCCGGTGCTACGCGGTTGTTTGTTTCTTATTCTTTTTGTAAACATTTTAACATGACCCCAAGTATGTTAGAGCACCCTTTAGAGGTTGAGATAGCGGATAATAAAACCGTGATGGTGTATAGTATCATTAAGGGATGTGAAATTATTTTGGATGATGAAAAGTTTGTTATTGATTTAATACCCATGCATATGGGAGAATTTCAAGCAATTGTGGGTATGGATTGGCTAGATGACAATGAAGGAATAATTTTGTGTCGTAAGAAAATTGTATTAGTTCAATCACCAAGTGGGAAAGTTATATGGATTTACGAGGAACGGGCTAGGCGTGCTATTCCTATATGCACGTATGCTAGAGCTAAAAGATTTTTGTCTCATGGGTGTTGTGCGTTTTTGGCACATGTGGTAGATGATTCAAAGAAGGTTGTTGAAATAAATGATGTACCAATAGTTAATGAGTTTCCGGATGTGTTTCCGAATGAGTTGCCCGGTGTACCTCCCGTACGAGAGGTAGAGTTTAGAATAGATTTGATTCCCGGAGCCACGCCAATTGCCAAAGCACCTTATCGATTAGCTCCGTCAGAAATGAGAGAAATGATGAATCAACTACAAGATTTGATAGATAAGGGTTTTATACGTCCTAGTAGTTCACCTTGGGGAGCTCCGGTGTTGTTTGTGATAAAGAAAGATGGGACAATGAGAATGTGTATAGATTATCGTGAGTTGAATAAGGTCACTATTAAGAATAAATATCCATTACCGAGAATAGATGATTTGTTTGATCAATTACAAGGTGCATGTTTCTTTTCAAAGATAGATCTAAGGTCGGGTTATCATCAATTAAAGGTGAAGGAAGAAGATATCCCCAAAACGGCTTTTCGTACGAGGTATGGTCATTATGAATTCGTAGTTATTCCTTTTGGATTAACTAATGCTCCGGCCGCATTTATGGATTTGATGAATAGGGTTTTTCGACCGATGCTCGATAGGTTTGGGATTGTATTCATTGACGATATTTTAATATATTCCAAGGGGAAGAGAAGCACGCGTTACATTTACGACAAGTGTTAGAAACCTTAAGAAGAGAAAATTTGTTCTCTAAGTTCTCTAAATGCGAGTTTTGGCTTCGTGAAGTCCAATTTTTGGGACATGTCATTAATAAGAAGGGTATTTGTGTCGATCCGGTAAAGATTGAGGCGATAATGAGATGGGAACCACCTACAAATCCCACCGAAGTTAGGAATTTTCTAGGTTTAGCGGGGTATTATCGACGGTTTATACAAGATTTTTCTAGAATAGCCACCCCACTCACAAAGTTGACTCGTAAAAATGTGCCATGGAGATGGGAAGAAAAGCAAGAACAAGCGTTTCAACTCCTTAAGGAGAAGCTTGTTCAAGTTCCTATACTAGTTTTACCGGAAGGGAATGAGAATATGATGGTTTATTGAGATGCTTCTAAGAAAGGTTTAGGGTGTGTGTTAATGCAAAATGGGAAAGTCATAGCTTATGCGTCCCGACAATTGAAGGAACATGAAAAACGTTATCCCACCCATGATTTAGAATTAACGGCCGTTGTTTTTGCTTTGAAAATTTGGCATCATTATCTTTATGGTGTTAAGTTCTCTATTTATACCGATCATAAGAACTTAAAGTATTTATTCGATCAAAGGGATTTAAATGATAAGCAAAGGAGAGGGCTCGACTTGGTGAAAGATTATGATTGTGAAATTTTGTATCACCCTGGGAAGGCTAATGTGGTGGTGGATGCTCTTAGTAGGAAGTCGCATCACCAACCGATTAATATAACGGGTTTGGCTATGGTAATATCACCACATATATTCGATAGTATCCGAGTAGCACAAGATGAAGCGTTGAAACCCGAAAACGTGAGAAAAGAAAGGATCAAGGGGCAAGTTGATAATTTTATGTTAGATTCACGTGGTCTATGGCTTAGATATGGAAGAATTTGGGTACCTTTACAAAGTGGTGTTAGAAGTGAGCTCCTTGATTTAGCTCACAAATCTAAGTA
Organism: Rutidosis leptorrhynchoides; assembly: GCF_046630445.1. Taxonomy (NCBI): domain Eukaryota; kingdom Viridiplantae; phylum Streptophyta; class Magnoliopsida; order Asterales; family Asteraceae; genus Rutidosis; species Rutidosis leptorrhynchoides. Next base: position 350,146,169 of record NC_092343.1, read on the forward strand.
TTCGATTCACCCCGGTGCCACGAAAATGTATAGGGATCTAAGGAAGGACTATTGGTGGCCGGGAATGAAGAGGGATATAGTAAAATATGTTCATAAATGTCTTACTTGTCTTCAAGTTAAAGCCGATCATTAAATGCCTTACGGTAAGATGCAACCATTAGAAGTACCAGTTTGGAAATGGGAACACATTACAATGGATTTAGTGACTAAGTTGCCTAAGACACCTCGACAACACGACACAATTTGGGTTATTGTTGATAGATTGACTAAGAGCGCGCTATTTTTGGCAATAAGAGAAGCTTCATCATCGGAAGCAATGTCTAAGTTATATATGAAGGAGGTTGTTGCAAGACATGGAATAACGGTTTCCATTGTTTTGGACCGTAACACTCGATTCACCTCACGATATTGGAGAAAGTTTCAAGAAGAGATGGGTACTAAGTTGCATGTGATTACCGCGTTTCACCCACAAACAGATGGCCAAAGTGAATGAACTATCCAAACTCTTGAGGATATGTTAAGAGCATGCAACATTGATTTTGGTGGTAGTTGGGATACTCATCTACCTTTAGTGGAATTTTCATATAATAGTAGTTATCACTCTACTATCGGAATGGCGCCTTATGAGATGTTGTATGGAAGGAGATGTAGAACCCTAATATGTTGGGGTGAAGTGGGTCAAAGGGAAATAGGAAGCACAGAAGTTGTACATCAACCCACCGAAATGATAGATCAAATTCGTGAAAGAATGAAAGCGGTACAAGATCGATAAAAGTCTTATGTGGATAAAAGAACGAAGTCGATAGAATTTCAAGTGGGTGATAAAGTAATGCTTAAAGTTTCCCCGTGGAAGGGTATTATTAGTTTTAGAAAAAGGGGAAAATTGGGTCCAAGATTTGTGGGACCATTTGAGGTAGTGGCTAAAGTCGGGAAGGTAGCTTATCGTTTGACCTTGCCCGATGAATTAAGTAATATACACGACACTTTTCACGTGTCACAATTGAGGAAGTGCTTGGCGGATGAATCAACTTATGTTCCATTGAATGAGATTGAGGTTGATGATAAGTTAAGATATGCGGAGAAGCCAATAAAGATTTTGGATCATAAGGTGAAGCAATTAAGGAATAAGTCGGTTATGTTATTGAAAGTGTTATGGCAATTTAGAAAGGGCTCCAAATGTAGTGGGAACCCGAAGAATGGCTTATGAAGTATTATCCATCGTTGCATCAAGAATGGTTCGCGAGGACGCGAACAATCCAAGAGGGGGAGAGTTGTAACATCCCAATTAATTAAGGAATTATTTTATGTAATTTTATTATTATATACATGGATGGTATGATTTAGTATAAATAAATGGACAAGAGTTAAGTTTGTTAGTTAAGTTAGAAGGGACTAAAGTGAAATGTCCCGTTCTTATTGATTAAAAATGTTCCATATTAATTGATTTCGTTGCGAGGTTTTGACCTCTATATGAGACGTTTTTCAAAGACTATATTCATTTTAAAACAAACCATAACCTTTATTTCATCAATAAAGGTTTAAAAAGCTTTACGTAGATTATCAAATAATGATAATCTAAAATATCATGTTTACATACGACCATTACATAATGGTTTACAATACAAATATTTTACAACGAAATAAGTTTCTTGAATGCAGTTTTTACACAATATCATACAAGCATGGACTCCAAATCTCGTCCTTATTTATGTGACAGCGGAAGCTCTTAATAATCACCTGAGAATAAACATGCTTAAAACGTCAACAAAAATGTTGGTGAGTTATAGGTTTAACCTATATATTATCAAATCATAATAATGGACCACAAGATTTCACATTTCAATATATATCCCATACATAGAGATAAAATTCATTCATATAGTGAACACCTGGTAACCGACATTAACAAGATGCATATAAGAATATCCCCTATCATTCCGAGAAATCCTTCGGACATGATAAAAACGAATTCGAAGTACTAAAGCATCCAGTACTTTGGATGGGGTTCGTTAGGCCTAATAGATCTATCTTTAGGATTCGCGTCAATTAGTAGATCGGTTTACTAATTCTTAGGCTACCAAGCAAAAGGGGCATATTCGGCTTCGATCATTCACCCATATAATGTAGTTTCAATTACTTGTGTCTATTTTGTAAAACATTTATAAAACTGCATGTATTCTCATCCCAAAATATTAGATTTTAAAAGTGGGACTATAACTCACTTTCACAGATTTTTACTTCGTCGAGAAGTAAGACTTGGCCACTGGTCGATTCACGAACCTATAACAAATATGTACATATATATCAAAGTATGTTCAAAATATATATACAACACTTTTAATACATTTTGATGTTTTAAGTTTATTAAGTCAGCTGTCCTCGTTAGTAACCTACAACTACTTGTCCACAGTTAGATGTACAGAAATAAATCGATATATATTATCATGAATCAATCCACGACCCAGTGTATACACGTCTCAGGCTAGATCACAACTCAAAGTATATATATTTTTAGAATCAACCTCAACCCTGTATAGCTAACTCCAACATTACTGCATATAGAGTGTCTATGGTTGTTCCAAATATTATATATACATGGGTCGATATGATATGTCAAAACATTTGCATACGTGTCTATGGTATCCCAAGATTACATAATATATTAGAATACATGAATAATATGTAGTGACCCGAACTTTTCCATGTTTATATATATATTAAATTAAATTGTTATTTACATGATTAAGTGTTTCCAATATGTTAAGCAATCAAACTTGTTAAGACTTGATTAATTGAAATAGGTTTCATATAGACAATTGACCACCCATGTTGACCGGTGATTCACGAACGTTAAAACTTGTAAAAACTATACGATGACATATATATGGTTATATATATCGTTAACATGATTTTATTATAAGTATGTATCTCATTAGGTATTTTAACAATGAGTTATATACATAAAAATGAGACTATTAATTTAAGAAACTCGAAAACGATATATATAACGATTATCGTTATAACAACGTCTTACTAGGTACATATGAATCATATTAAGATATTGATACACTTGGTTAATTATGTTAAATGATAAGTAAATATATTATTAAGTGTATTAACAATGAAATACATATGTAAAAATAAGACTACTAACTTAATGATTTCGAAACGAGACATATATGTAACGATTATCGTTGTAACGATATTTAACTGTATATATATCATACTAAGATATATTATATATCATAATATCATGATAATATTACAATTTAACATCTCATTTGTTATAATAAACAATGGGTTAACAACATTCAACAAGATCGTTAACCTAAAGGTTTCAAAACAACATTTACATGGAACGACTAATGATGACTTAACGACTCAGTTAAAATGTGTATACATGTAGTGTTTTAATATGTATTCATACACTTTTGAAAGAATTCAATAAACTTATCAAAATACTTATACTTAACAAAAATGCTTACAATTACATCCTCGTTCAGTTTCATCAACAATTCTACTCGTATGCACCCGTATTCGTACTCGTACAATACACAGCTTTTAGATGTATGTACTATTGGTATATACACTCCAATGATTAGCTCTTAGCAGCCCATGTGAGTCACCTAACACATGTGGGAACCATCATTTGTCAACTAGCATGAAATATCTCATAAAATTACAAAAATATGAGTAATCATTCATGACTTATTTACATGAAAACAAAATTACATATCCTTTATATCTAATCCATACACCAACGACCAAAAACACCTACAAACACTTTCATTCTTCAATTTTCTTCATCTAATTGATCTCTCTCAAGTTCTATCTTTAAGTTCTAAGTGTTCTTCATAAATTCCAAAAGTTCTAGTTTCATAAAATCAAGAATACTTCCAAGATTGCAAGTTTACTTCCAAGTTTTCTAAATCCATTCCAAGTAATCATCCAAGATCAAGAAACCTTTGTTACTTACAGTAGGTTATCTTTCTAATACAAGGTAATAATCATATTCAAACTTTAATTCAATTTCTATAACTATAACAATCTTATTTCGAGTGGAAATCTTACTTGAAATTGTTTTCGTGTCATGATTCTGCTTCAAGAACTTTCAAGCCATCCAAGGATTCTTTGAAGCTAGATCTATTTTTCTTATTTCTAGTAGGTTTATCCAAGGAACTTGAGGTAGTAATGATGTTCATAACATCATTCGATTCATACATATAAAGCTATCTTATTCGAAGGTTTAAGCTTGTAATCACTAGAACATAGTTTAGTTAATTCTAAACTTGTTCGCATATAAAAGTTAATCCTTCTAACTTGACTTTTAAAATCAACTAAACACATGTTCTATATCTATATGATAGGCTAACTTAATGATTTAAAACCTGGAAACACAAAAAACACCGTAAAACCGGATTTACGCCGTCGTAGTAACACCGCGGGCTGTTTTGGGTTAGTTAATTAAAAACTATGATAAACTTTGATTTAAAAGTTTTTATTCTGTGAAAATTATTTTTATTATGAACATGAAACTATATCCAAAAGTTATGGTTAAACTCAAAGTGGAAGTATGTTTTCTAAAATGGTCATCTAGACGTCGTTCTTTCGACTGAAATGACTACCTTTACAAAAACGACTTGTAACTTATTTTTCCGACTATAAACCTATACATTTTCTGTTTAGATTCATAAAATAGATTTCAACATGAAACCATAGCAATTTGATTCACTCAAAACGGATTTAAAATGAAGAAGTTATGGGTAAAACAAGATTGGATAATTTTTCTCATTTTAGCTACGTGAAAATTGGTAACAAATCTATTCCAACCATAACTTAATCAACTTGTATTGTATATTATGTAATCTTGAGATACCATAGACACGTATACAATGTTTTGACCTATCATGTCGACACATCTATATATATTTCAGAACAACCATAGACACTCTATATGTGAATGTTGGAGTTAGCTATACAAGGTTGAGGTTGATTCCAAAATATATATAGTTTGAGTTGTGATCAATACTGAGATACGTATACACTGGGTCGTGGATTGATTCAAGATAATATTTATCGATTTATTTCTGTACATCTAACTGTGGACAACTAGTTGTAGGTTACTAACGAGGACAGCTGACTTAATAAACTTAAAACATCAAAATATATTAAAAGTGTTGTAAATATATTTTGAACATACTTTGATATATATGTATATATTGTTATAGGTTCGTGAATCAACCAGTGGTTAAGTCTTACTTCCCGACGAAGTAAAAATCTGTGAAAGTGAGTTATAGTTCCACTTTTAAAATCTAATATTTTTGGGATGAGAATACATGCAGGTTTTATAAATGATTTACAAAATTGACACAAGTACGTGAAACTACATTCTATGGTTGAATTATCGAAATTGAATATGCCCCTTTTTATTAAGTCTGGTAATCTAAGAATTAGGGAACGGACACCCTAATTGACGCGAATCCTAAAGATAGATCTATTGGGCCTAACAAACCCCATCCAAAGTACCGGATGCTTTAGTACTTCGAAATTTATATCATATCCGAAGGGTGTCCCGGAATGATGGGGATATTCTTATATATGCATCTTGTTAATGTCGGTTACCAGGTGTTCACCATATGAATGATTTTTATCTCTATGTATGGGATGCGTATTGAAATATGAAATCTTGTGGTCTATTGTTACGATTTGATATATATAGGTTAAACCTATAACTCACCAATATTTTTGTTGACGTTTAAAGCATGTTTATTCTCAGGTGAATACTAAGAGCTTCCGCTGTTGCATACTAAAATAAGGACAAGATTTGGAGTCCATGTTTGTATGATATTGTGTAAAAACTGCATTCAAGAAACTGATTTCGATGTAACATATTTGTATTGTAAACCATTATGTAATGGTCGTGTGTAAACATGATATTTTAGATTATCATTATTTGATAATCTACGTAAAGCTTTTTAAACCTTTATTTATGAAATAAAAGTTATGGTTTGTTTTAAAAATGAATGCAGTCTTTGAAAAACGTCTGATATAGAGGTCAAAACCTCGCAACGAAATCAATTAATATGGAACGTTTTTAATCAATAAGAATGGGACATTTCAGTTGGTATCCGAGCGTTGGTCTTAGAGAACCAGAAAATTTGCATTAGTGTGTCTTATCGAGTTTGTTAGGATGCATTAGTGAGTCTGGACTTCGACCGTTGTTTCTTTAAAAATGATTGATTAACATTTTTGTTGGAAACTATATATTATTAACATGTATATATTATGTGATATATTAATCTCTTAACATGTTTGATATTGTGTGATAGATGTCTACCTCTAGCACAAATCCCATTGACTCACCTAATAATAACGAAGAGTCAAATATATATTGGACTGATTCACAAGTTCCCGAAGAAGAACCTGACGATGAATCAGAATCGGAAGAAGAATCAGAACCGGAAGAGGAGGAACCGGAGGAGGAAATAGAACCGATGGTGGAAATAATAAAACGGTTAAGTAAAAGAAAATCCTCAACCAACCGACCAAGGCTAATTATGGTCAATGGTGTTTCCGCCAAGGAAGCAAAATATTGGGAGGATTACCAATTCTCCGATGAATCGGATTCCGACGAGAATTCCGATGATGTTATAGAAATTACCCCAACTGAATTTAAAAAGGCAAAGAAAAATAATAAGGGAAAGGGCATAAAAATAGAGAAATCTAATTCCAACCCCGATGAACTTTATATGTATCGTCAACCCCCGAAGCCCTTAAGTTGTAACAATGACCCGGGAACCTCTAAACCACCATGTTTTTCTAAACCGTTGTGGAAAACGACAGCTCGTATTAGGGGAACATCATATATCCCTAGAAACTTGGCAAAACGAACCAAAACCGAAGAAGAAGAAACGAGCGAGTCGGAATAAGATAGTTGTATTCGTGTGGTGTAATATATGTAATATAGTGTGCTTATGCTTTATGATATATGTAAAAATTGCTTGTATTAATAAGTATTTTTTTTTTATGAATCTAACTCTTGTCTATTTTACAGTATAAAAACACAAAAATGGATAGACAACCCAATATTTTAAGAGACCTACCCGGAGACATGATTGATGAAATCTTGTCTAGAGTCGGTCAGAATTCTTCGGCACAACTATTTACGGTGAAATCAGTTTGTAAGATATTCGAAGAACGTTCCAAGAATGTCTTGGTTTATAAGAGACTTTCGTTTGAAAGATGGGGGGTATCACATTGGGAAACCCATAAGTTACGATGTGTTTACTTTGACGCATATATTGCGGGGAACCCAAATGCTAGTTTACGCAACGGGTTAAGAAATTATTTTGACTCAATGTATCCGAATATAGGACTTCATGATTTAGAAAAAGCGGCTAACATGCAACATAAAGAAGCATGCTATGCTTACGAGTTAGTAATGTTCGCTTCTCACCAAAGTGAGAAAAAGAACATCGGGCTACAACTATTAAACAAAACGTTCCCACAAGTAACGGAGTCGGTAATTGGGGTAAGAAATGAGGTTTTTAGGTTTTTACGAGACTGTTGGTCATTACGTAACTCTCGTCCCTTTGACAACGTTACAACACGCTATCTTATCAACGGCCATAACGGTTATGTTCCACAAGACCAAAGATGGGAAGTAGTCCTAGTAAAACCAGAATGCATGACTCGTTTCTGGACGTATGAATTACGTGTCTTTATTGCCTTTGTTGAATGACTTGTGTACTAGCTAGAATTATCTTCACAACTATCTTGTATCAAAGTTATTGTGTGCTATATTTCATGCTTTATGTTAAATAAACGGTATTGTAAGTTTGTAAAATATTATATAAAAGTTTGAACGCGAAATATTATTATAATCAGTTTTTCATATAGAATTGTAGTAGTTGAATTGTATATTAGCTACTAAGTATGAACTTAACGGATAGGTACTGCCCGAATTTAAACTTATAAAACGCTAATATGAAGAAAAAGCTTTTATAAATGAGTTCATATTATGCTACGAAATACTATTAACTACTCTTAATATTCTGTATGATTAACTTGTTCCATTTGAATATTTTGAAGGAAATGGCACCAACTACTCGACACACCGTGAATATGAATGAAGAGGAATTCCGTACTTTTCTAGCTTCAAACATAGCCGCAGTACAGGCTGCGCTACATACCAACAATAACCTTGGATATAGCAGTGCAGGAAATCGTGTAGGATGTACCTACAAAGAATTCACTGCCTGCAAACCTTTGGAATTTGATGGAACCGAAGGACCGATCGGATTGAAACAGTGGACCGAGAAGGTCGAATCGGTGTTTGCCATAAGTAAGTGTACTTAAGAGGACAAAGTGAAGTACGCTACGCATACCTTCACAGGTTCTGCATTAACATGGTGGAATACCTATCTAGAGCAAGTGGGACAAGATGATGCGTACGCACTACCGTGGTCAGCATTCAAGCACTTGATGAACGAGAAGTACCGTCCCAGAACCGAGGTCAATAAGCTCAAGACAGAACTTAGAGGGTTACGAACCCAAGGATTTGATATTACCACGTACGAAAGACGATTCACAGAATTGTGCCTATTGTGTCCGGGAGCGTTTGAAGATGAGGAAGAGAAGATCGATGCGTTTGTGAAAGGATTACCGGAAAGAATCCAAGAAGATATAAGTTCACACGAGCCCGCCTCCATATAACAGGCATGTAGAATGGCTCACAAACTAGTGAACCAGATTGAGGAAAGAATTAAAGAACAGACGGCTGAAGAGGCCAATGTGAAGCAAGTTAAAAGAAAGTGGGAGGAAAACGGTGATAAGAATCACCAATACAACAACAACAGCAATTACAATAATAATCGCAACAATTATCCCAACAATCGCAATATCAATCGCAACTACAACAAACGACCCAACAACAATAATAACAACAACAACAACAACAACAACAACAACAACAACAACAACAACAACAACAACAACAACAACAACAACAACAACAACAACAACAACAACAACAACAACAACAACAACAACAACAACAACAACAACAACAACAACAACAACAACAACAACAACAACAACAAAAACAACAACAATAACAACAACAACTACAACAATCATCCCAACAACAATAACAACCGCAAAAACAACAACAATCAGAAGCAGCTATGCCAAAGGTGTGAAAAGTACCACTCGGGGTTCTGCACCAAATTTTGCAACAAGTGTAAAAGAAATGGTCATAGCGCGGTGAAGTGTGAGGTCTACGGACCAGGGGTTAACAGAACGAAAGGAACAAATGGTGTCGGAACGAGTAATTGCAGAGCAAGTAGTGTCGGAGCAAGTTATGCTAATGTAGTTTGTTATAAATATGGAAAACCGGGCCACATTATTAGAAATTGCCCGAATCAGGAGAACACGAATGGATATGGCCGCGGAAGAGTTTTCAATATTAATTCGGCAGAGGCACAGGAAGACCCGGAGCTTGTTACGGGTACGTTTCTTATTGACAATAATCTTCTTACGTTTTATTTCATTCGGGTGCGGATAGAAGCTATATGAGTAGAGATTTTTGTGCTAAATTAAGTTGTCCATTGAAGCCGTTGGATAGTAAATTTTTACTCGAATTAGCAAACGGTAAATTAATTTTAGCAGATAATACATGCCGGAATCGAGAAATTAAACTGGGTAGCGAAACATTTAAGATTGATTTGATACCAGTAGAGTTAGGGAGTTTTGATGTAATCGTTGGCATGGACTGGCTGAAGAAGGTGAAAGCAGAGATCGTATGTTATAAAAATGCAATTCGCATTGTACGAGAAGAAGGAGAACCCTTAATGGTGTACGGAGAAAAGGGCAACATGAAGCTACATCTTATTAGTAATTTGAAGGCACAAAAACTAATAAGAAAAGGTTGCTATGCTGTTCTAGCACACGTTGAGAAAGTACAAACTGAAGAAAAGAGCATCAATGATGTTCCCGTCGCAAAAGAATTTCCCGATGTATTTCCGAAAGAATTACCGGGACTACCTCCACATCGATCTGTTGAATTTCAAATAGATCTTGTACCAGGAGCTGCACCAATAGCTCGTTCTCCTTATAGACTCGCACCCAGCGAAATGAAAGAACTGCAAAGCCAACTGCAAGAACTATTATAACGTGGTTTCATTTGACCAAGCACATCACCATGGGGAGCTCCTGTTTTGTTTGTCAAGAAGAAGGATGGTACATTTAGGTTGTGTATTGACTACAGAGAGTTGAACAAACTTACCATCAAAAACCGTTATCCACTGCCGAGAATTGACGACTTATTTGATCAACTACAAGGCTCGTCGATTTATTCGAAGATCGATTTACGTTCTGGATATCATCAAATGCGAGTAAAGGAGGATGATATTCCAAAAACTACTTTTAGGACGCATTATGGTCATTACGAGTTTATGGTTATGCCGTTTGGATTGACTAACGCACCAGCTGTGTTCATGGACCTTATGAACCGAGTGTGTGGGCCATATCTTGACAAGTTTGTCATTGTTTTCATCGATGACAAACTTATTTACTCAAAGAATGATCAAGAGCACGAAGAACATTTGAGAAAAGTGCTAGAAGTATTGAGGAAAGAAAAACTGTATGCTAAGTTTTCAAAGTGTGCATTTTGGTTGGAAGAAGTTCAATTCCTCGGTCACATAGTGAACAAAGAAGGTATCCAGGTGGACCCGGCAAAGATCGAAACCGTTGAAAAGTGGGAAACCCCAAAAACTCTGAAGCATATACGTCAATTTTTAGGATTGGCTTGTTACTACAGAAGATTCATCCAAGATTTCTCCAAAATAGCAAAACCCTTGACTGCATTAACGCATAAAGGGAAGAAATTTGAATGGAAGGATGAACAAGAGAAGGCGTTTCAATTATTGAAGAAAAAGCTAACTACGGCACCTATATTGTCATTGACTGAAGGGAATGATGATTTTGTGATTTATTGTGACGCATCAAAGCAAGGTCTCGGTTGTGTATTAATGCAACGGACGAAGGTGATTGCTTATGCGTCTAGACAATTGAAGATTCACGAGCAAAATTATACGACGCATGATTTGGAATTAGGCGCGGTTGTTTTTGCATTAAAGACTTGGAGGCACTACTTATATGGGGTCAAAAGTATTATATATACCGACCACAAAAGTCTTCAACACATATTTAATCAGAAACAACTGAATATGAGGCAGCGTAGGTGGATTGAATTGTTGAATGATTACGACTTTGAGATTCGTTACCACCCGGGGAAGGCAAATGTGGTAGCCGACGCCTTGAGCAGAAAGGACAGAGAACCCATTCGAGTAAAATCTATGAATATAATGATTCACACTAACCTTACTACTCAAATAAAGGAGGCGCAACAAGGAGTTTTAAAAGAGGGAAATTTAAAGGATGAAATACCCAAAGGATCGGAGAAGCATCTTAATATTCAGAAAGACGGAACCCGGTATAGGGCTGAAAGAATTTGGGTACCAAAATTTGGAGATATGAGAGAAATGGTACTTAGAGAAGCTCATAAAACCAGATACTCGATACATCCTGGAACGGGGAAGATGTACAAGGATCTTAAGAAACATTTTTGGTGGCCAGGTATGAAAGCCGATATTGCTAAATATGTAGGAGAATGTTTGACGTGTTCTAAGGTCAAAGCTGAACATCAGAAACCATCAGGTCTACTACAACAACCTGAAATCCCGGAATGAAAATGGGAAAACATTACCATGGATTTCATTACTAAATTGCCAAGGACTGCAAGTGGTTATGATACTATTTGGGTAATAGTTGATCGTCTCACCAAGTCAGCACACTTCCTGCCAATAAGAGAAGATGACAAGATGGAGAAGTTAGCACGACTGTATTTGAAGGAAGTCATCTCCAGACATGGAATACCAATCTCTATTATCTCTGATAGGGATGGCAGATTTATTTCAAGATTCTGGCAGACATTACAGCAAGCATTGGGAACTCGTCTAGACATGAGTACTGCCTATCATCCACAAACTGATGGGCAGAGCGAAAGGACGATACAAACGCTTGAAGACATGCTACGAGCTTGTGTTATTGATTTCGGAAACAGTTGGTATCGCCATCTACCGTTAGCAGAATTTTCCTACAACAACAGCTACCATTCAAGCATTGAGATGGCGCCGTTTGAAGCACTTTATGGTAGAAAGTGCAGGTCTCCGATTTGTTAGAGTGAAGTGGGGGATAGACAGATTACGAGTCCGGAGATAATACAAGAAACTACCGAGAAAATCATCCAAATTCAATAAAGATTGAAAACTGCCCAGAGTCGACAAAAGAGCTACGCGGACAGTAAAAGAAAAGATATAGAGTTTGAAATTGGAGAAATGGTCATGCTTAAGGTTTCACCTTGGAAAGGCGTTGTTCGATTTGGTAAACGAGGGAAACTAAATCCAAGGTACATTGGACCATTCAAGATTATAGATCGTGTCGGACCAGTAGCTTACCAACTGGAGCTACCTCAACAACTCGCGGCTGTACATAACACTTTCCACGTCTCAAATTTGAAGAAATGTTTTGCTAAAGAAGATCTCACTATTCCGTTGGACGAAATCCAATTCAATGAAAAACTTCAATTCATTGAAGAACCCGTCGAAATAATGGATCGTGAGGTTAAGAGACTTAAACAAAAAAAGATACCGATTGTTAAGGTTCGATGGAATGCTCGTAGAGGACCCGAGTTCACCTGGGAGCGTGAAGATCAGATGAAGAAGAAATACCCGCATTTATTTCCAGAAGATACGTCAACACCTCCAACTGCTTAAAATTTCGGGACGAAATTTATTTAACGGGTAGGTACTGTAGTGACTCGAACTTTTCCATGTTTATATATATATTAAATGAAATTGTTATTTACATGATTAAATGTTTCCAACATGTTAAGCAATCAAACTTGTTAAGACTTGATTAATTGAAATAGGTTTCATATAGACAATTGACCACCCATGTTGACCGGTGATTCACGAACGTTAAAACTTGTAAAAACTATACGATGACATATATATGGTTATATATATAGTTAACATGATTTTATTATAAGTATGTATCTCATTAGGTATTTTAACAATGAGTTATATACATAAAAATGAGACTATTAATTTAAGAAACTCGAAAACGATATATATAACGATTATCGTTATAACAACGTCTTACTAGGTACATATGAATCATATTAAGATATTGATACACTTGGTTAATTATGTTAAATGATAATTAAATATATTATTAAGTGTATTAACAATGAAATACATTTATAAAAATAAGACTACTAACTTAATGATTTCGAAACGAGACATATATGTAACGATTATCATTGTAACGACATTTAACTTTATATATCATACTAAGATATATTATATATCATAATATCATGATAATATAACAATTTAACATCTCATTTGTTATAATAAACAATGGGTTAACAACATTCAACAAGATCGTTAACCTAAAGGTTTCAAAACAACATTTACATGTAACGACTAACGATGACTTAACGACTCAGTTAAAATGTGTATACATGTAGTGTTTTAATATGTATTCATACACTTTTGAAAGACTTCAAGACACTTATCAAAATACTTCTACTTAACAAAAATGCTTACAATTACATCCTCGTTCAGTTTCATCAACAATTCTACTCGTATGCACCCGTATTCGTACTCGTACAATACACAGCTTTTAGATGTATGTACTATTGGTATATACACTCCAATGATCAGCTCTTAGCAGCCCATGTGAGTCACCTAACACATGTGGGAACCATCATTTGGCAACTAGCATGAAATATCTCATAAAATTACAAAAATATGAGTAATCATAAATGACTTATTTACATGAAAACAAAATTACATATCCTTTATATCTAATCCATACACCAACGACCAAAAACACCTACAAACACTTTCATTCTTCAATTTTCTTCATATAATTAATCTCTCTCAAGTTCTATCTTCAAGTTCTAAGTGTTCTTCATAAATTCCAAAAGTTCTAGTTTCATAAAATCAAAAATACTTCCAAGATTGCAAGTTTACTTCCAAGTTTTCTAAATCCATTCCAAGTAATCATCCAAGATCAAGAAACCTTTGTTACTTACAGTAGGTTATCTTTCTAATACAAGGTAATAATAATATTTAAACTTTAATTCAATTTCTATAACTATAACAATCTTATTTCGAGTGGAAATCTTACTTGAAATTGTTTTCGTGTCATGATTCTGCTTCAAGAACTTTCAAGCCATCCAAGGATCCTTTGAAGCTAGATCTATTTTTCTCATTTCTAGTAGGTTTATCCAAGGAACTTTAGGTAGTAATAATGTTTATAACATCATTCGATTCATACATATAAAGCTATCTTATTCGAAGGTTTAAGCTTGTAATCACTAGAACATAGTTTAGTTAATTCTAAACTTGTTCGCAAATAAAAGTTAATCCTTCTAACTTGACTTTTAAAATCAACTAAACACATGTTCTATATCTATATGATAGTAATGATTTAAAACCTGGAAACACGAAAAATACCATAAAACCGGATTTACGCCATCGTAGTAACACCGCGGGCTGTTTTGGGTTAGTTAATTAAAAACTATGATAAACTTTGTTTTAAAAGTTGTTATTCTGGGAAAATGATTTTTATTATGAACATGAAACTATATCCAAAAATTATGGTTAAACTCAAAGTGGATGTATGTTTTCTAAAATGGTCATCTAGACGTCGTTCTTTCGACTGAAATGACTACCTTTACAAAAACAACTTGTAACTTATTTTTTCAACTATAAACCTATAATTTTTCTATTTATATTCATAAAATAGAGTTCAATATGAAACCATAGCAATTTGATTCACTCAAAACGGATTTAAAATGAAGAAGTTATGGGTAAAACAAGATTGGATAATTTTTCTCATTTTAGCTACGTGAAAATTGGTAACAAATCTATTCCAACCATAATTTAATCAACTTGTATTGTATATTATGTAATCTTGAGATACCATAGACACGTATACAATGTTTCTACCTATCATGTCGACACATCTATATATATTTCGGAACAACCATAGACACTCTATATGTGAATGTTGGAGTTAGCTATACAGGGTTGAGGTTGATTCTAAAATATATATAGTTTGAGTTGTGATCAATACTGAGATACGTATACACTGGTCGTAGATTGATTCAAGATAATATTTATCGATTTATTTCTGTACATCTAACTGTGGATAACTAGTTGTAGGTTACTAACGAGGACAGCTGACTTAATAAACTTAAAACATCAAAATATATTAAAAGTGTTGTAAATATATTTTGAACATACTTTGATATATATGTATATATTGTTATAGGTTCGTGAATCAACCAGTGGCCAAGTCTTACTTCCCGACGAAGTAAAAATCTGTGAAAGTGAGTTATAGTCCCACTTTTAAAATCTAATATTTTTGGTATGAGAATACATGCAGATTTTATAAGTGATTTACAAAATAGACACAAGTACATGAAACTACATTCTATGGTTGAATTATCGAAATCGAATATGCCCCTTTTTATTAAGTCTGGTAATCTAAGAATTAGGGAACGGACACCCTAATTGACGCGAATCCTAAAGATAGATCTATTGGGCCTAACAAACCCCAACCAAAGTACCGGATGCTTTAGTACTTCGAAATTTATATCATATCCGAAGGGTGTCCCGGAATGATGGGGATATTCTTATATATGCATCTTGTTAATGTCGGTTACCAGGTGTTCACCATATGGATGATTTTTATCTCTATGTATGGGATGTGTATTGAAATATGAAATCTTGTGGTCTATTGTTACGATTTGATATATATAGGTTAAACCTATAACTCACCAACATTTTTGTTGACGTTTAAAGCATGTTTATTCTCAGGTGAATACTAAGAGCTTCTGCTGTTGCATACTAAAATAAGGACAAGATTTGGAGTCCATGTTTGTATGATATTGTGTAAAAACTGCATTCAAGAAACTGATTTCGATGTAAGATATTTGTATTGTAAACCATTATGTAATGGTCGTGTGTAAACAGGATATTTTAGATTATCATTATTTGATAATCTACGTAAAGCTTTTTAAACCTTTATTTATGAAATAAAGGTTATGGTTTGTTTTAAAAATGAATGCAGTTTTTGAAAAACGTCTCATATAGAGGTCAAAACCTCGCAACGAAATCAATTAATATGGAACGTTTTTAATCAATAAGAACGGGACATTTCATAATACAATATAAGTTAGCTAGGATATGATTTGTATAAAATTGTTAATATTTCCCGTACCTACAAAAATCAAAAAATATCCAATCTTGTTTTACCCATAACTTCTTCAATTTAAATCCGTTTTGAGTGAATCAAATTGCTATGGTTTCATATTGAACTCTATTTTATGAATCTAAATAGAAAAAGTATAGGTTTATAGTCAAAAATATAAGTTACAAGTCATTTTTGTAAGAGGTATTCATTTCAGTCGAAAGAACGACGTCATGATGACCATTTTGAAAAACATACTTCCACTTTGAGTTTAACCATGATTTTTGGATATAGTTTTATGTTCATAAGAAAAATCATTTTCCCAGAAGAACAACTTTTGAATCAAAGTTTATCATAGTTTTTAATTATCAAACCCAAAACAGCCCGCGGTGTTACTACGACGGCGTATGTCCAGTTTTACGGTGTTTTTCGTGTTTCCAGGTTTTAAATCATTAAGTTAGCATATCATATAGATATCGAACATGTGTTTAGTTGATTTTAAAATTCAAGTTAGAAGGATTAACTTTTGTTTGCGAACAAGTTTAGAATTAACTAAACTATGTTCTAGTGATTTCAAGTTTAAACCTTCGAATAAGATAGCTTTATATGTATGAATCGAATGATGTTATGAACATCATTACTACCTCAAGTTTTGTGGATAAACCTACTGGAAAAGAGATAAATGGATCTAGCTTCAAAGGATCTTGGATGGCTTGAAAGTTCTTGAAGTAGAATCATGACACGAAAACAAGTTCAAGTAAGATTTCCACTCGAAATAAGGTTGTTATAGTTATAGAAATTGAATCAAAGTTTGAATATGAGTATTACCTTATATTAGAAAGATATATTACTGTAAATAAGAAAGATTTCTTGAGGTTGGATGATCACTCTACAAGATTGGAAGTAAGCTAGCAAACTTGGAAGTATTCTTGATTTTATGAAACTAGAACTTGTAGAATTTATGAAGAACACTTAGAACTTGAAGATAGAACTTGAAGATAGAACTTGAGAGAGATCAATTAGATGAATAAAATTGAAGAATGAAAGTGTTTGTAGGTGTTTTTGGTCATTGGTGTATGGATTAGATATAAAGGATATGTAATTTTGTTTTCATGTAAATAAGTCATGAATGATTACTCATATTTTTGTAATTTTATGAGATATTTCATGCTAGTTGCCAAATGATGGTTCCCACATGTGTTAGGTGACTCACATGGGTTGCTAAGAGCTGATCATTGGAGTGTATATACCAATAGTACATACATCTAAAAGCTGTGTATTGTACGAGTACGAATACGGGTGCATACGAGTATAATTGTTGATGAAACTGAACGAGGATGTAATTGTAAGCATTTTTGTTAAGTAGAAGTATTTTGATAAATGTCTTGAAGTCTTCAAAAGTGTATGAATACATATTAAAACACTACATGTATATACATTTTAACTGGGTTGTTAAGTCATCGTTAGTCGTTACATGTAAGTGTTGTTTTGAAACCTTTAGGTTAACGATCTTGTTAAATGTTGTTAACCCAATGTTTATAATATCAAATGAGATTTTAAATTATTATATTATCATGATAATATAATGTATGAATATCTCTTAATATGATATATATATATACATTAAATGTCGTTACAACGATAATCGTTACATATATGTCTCGTTTCAAAATCATTAAGCTAGTAGTCTTGCTTTTACATATGTAGTTCATTGTTAATATACTTAATGATATGTTTACTTATCATAATATCATGTTAACTATATATATATATATATATATATCCATATATATGTCATCATGTACTTTTTACAAGTCTTAACGTTCGTGAATCACCGGTCAACTTGGGTGGTCAATTGTCTATATGAAACCTATTTCAATTAATCAAGTCTTAACAAGTTTGATTGCTTAACATGTTGGAAACACTTAATCATGTAAATAACAATTTCATTTAATATATATATAAACATGGAAAAGTTCGGGTCACTACATAAAGGTGCAAGGTTAGAACTAAGGACCTCCCTCATTATAGTTTTGGTGGGGAGGGTAGAAAGTGCAATTTGAGCAAAGTTATTTTAATAAAAGAACAAAAATACTGATAAATCATTATCAGTTGTAAAAAAAAATACAGAACGTATGTGTGTGTGCTGTGGGTGTCGACTCAACAAGGAGGAAGAAGAGGGAAGCTCCAATTAAGAAATTGTGTTCATGCAATTACAAGTTAGTGAAATCTAAGGCACACTAAGCATTCTAGCAAGTTTTATTTCTTCAAATTCTTCTCCTTTGTGCACAATTAGGGTTCTTGAACCCTTAAAGACAAGGTATGAACTTTTGTAACTATGTATCACTAATATTGGGTGATTGTGATGAATCTCTAGCTTAAAGGTTGTTGTTTGTTGAAATTGTGCGCACTTGCTTGATTGAAAACAAATTTGTTAGTAATTATGGAAGTAAGTTCATGTATGAACTTGCATTTTGAGTGAATGATATGTATATGGTGAATTTGGTGATGTTTTACCTTAGAATCAAGTCATGCACACTAGGTGTTTGATGAAATGTCTTAATGAAATGTTTATGTGATTTAATTAAGAATTTTAAAGAAGAAAGTTTACATGTGAATTGTTGTTGTTATTGTAAGTGATGAAATTTGGATAATTGATGATATAGGGTTGCTAGTAATAGAAATGGGTTTATGCACATTTGATGTTTAATGGAATATTTGGAAGAATTGCATGTTTTAATTGTAAGAGATGAACTAGAGAATTGTGTGATTAAGGAAGTAATGTTGGCATGATAATGTGGTTATATTGGAAAAGGTGAGATTAAAATGCTATGTATGTAAGTGTTTATGTGTATATTGGAGTAAATAGGGGGTTAAGTCAATGTGCAAGTTTATGAATGTGTTGAAAGCTTGTGGAAATTGTAATTTTGTTGAGATATGTTATTGATGAGATTAGCTCATGTATAGGTGCTAATCAAGGAAAAGGAACGTTAAGTGACCAAGGAACTCCATTTAATCAAGGTGAGTTTATAGGGGGTAAAATGGGCGGGTCGAGAGTGGCTTAGTGTTCTCGGATTGCATCCGTGCAAGAGAGCAACGGCTAAGTGAACTAGTTGAATAGCTTAGATGGAATTATTAGGTTCTCCTAGTAATTGTATCTATGGTGGATGTTTAGCTTAGGCAAGATTATTAAGGTTGCTTGGTAATCTTGTCTATGGATGGTTTAGCTTAGACACTTTGGATGTCTATGTGCATATGTATGATTGAAATGTGATTAAAGTAGCTTAGGCATAAGAGTATGCCTATGGATAGCTTAGACATAATTACTAGGGTCGTCCTAGTAAGTTATGTCTATGGTAAGTGATGGGTCGGATCCGAAAGTAAGTAAGCAACCGTTTGGTTGAAAGGCAATGTAATGAAAAGATTATGCCCGAAATTGTATATTTAAATATTCGCCTATAACTCACTAAGTGTAAAAGCTTACCCCCGTGTTGTTTTATATTTTATAGGGACGAAAGGTCATCGTGAAGGTAAGGAACCCGTTTGAGGAAAGTGGAGCATTGGCATTAGAGTAAGTGGTAATGCAAGTCTCTATTTTGAATCAAGCTCTTTTGGGTACCGCTTATCAACGCCAAGCCTTTTGTATTTAACGATTATGTTTTCATTATGCTTTGGGACTAAATGATGTTAAATTATGTGAACACGTGTTCTTAATTCAAAAGATTTTAGTAATGTCGAATGATGCTTGAAACTGGTTTAGTCAAGTTTAAATATGTCTTGTGATGTTAAAAATGTGTTTTGAGCTATTGAATTGGGTAAAGTGTGATTTTGTTATTAAGTTGCAGGTTGGTGCCAGTTCGTGGGTTATGTCGCGCTGCGACATTTGGTGTCACGCCGCGGCATTAAACGCATTTTGGTAATAGAAAGGCAGCTAAACATAAGATAAAAACCCTTTATATGTCGTGTCGTGACAAAAGGAGCTGCGTCGCGGCAAATGCCTTGACCTGGGCAGGCACCCTTTTTTAAAAAAAAAATAAAAATATTTTTTCTATCGTTTTAATGGCGTTAAAGCAATATAATCATGAAACGGAGTGACAGACGGCTCTGCACTGACGGCCATTCCTCGATATCATAATATTATGGTACCTGCAATGATTACACAAGAACAAAATACAAAAAGAAAAATATTTTTGGATTTTTGGGTTTTTCAAATTTTTAGGATTTTTTAGTTTTAAAACTCACGCAATATACAAATTTTACATGTGCAAGTTTATTAACGAGTCTTGCACTAGACTCCACCTTCCTCTCAACTGATGCCCGGATGGTGGATTCCCTCCTTCAAACCATGGGAACCACCACTTTCAATACCATTACCGATCACGCTTATCAACCAATCATCCGCGGCCCTTGACTCCTTAGTCAGTTCCCTCAACTTTTCTTTCTCTTTTTTTAGATAAATTAGAAACTAATCGGAGTCTTAACTGCTCATCTTTCTCATTCATCGCTTTCTTAACCCGCCTGAATAACCTTCTCATAGACCTATCAACAACACTATCATCGGGCGGTTTAACCTCGAGTTTTTTTTAACAACTCCACCCCCACACTTAGGCTTTTTACTAGTCTCCGTTTTAACATTATTAGTTTCACTAGTCAACGCATTCACATAATCAATGGGTGTAGGTGGTGGTTTAACACTAAACTTTGTTTGAAAACTCAAAGTCTTACCTCTATCCCTCAAAATCAACTTACAAGTCCTCCAGTCAGTTAATGTACCTGCATTTGCTAAAAATGGTCTACCTAAAACAATGGGTACAACCTTATCCTCCGGCATATCAACAACTGCAAAGTCAGCTGGGAACTCTAATTCACCTATTTTAACAACCAAATTTTCAGCAATCCCTTTGGGTTTACTAATTGACTGGTTAATCAATCTAACTCCAGTATTAGTCGACTTAAGTTCATCTAAACCCAAACGTGAATAAACAGATAATGGCATAAGATTGATACTCGCACCTGAATCAGTTAAACACTTAAAAATTTCAGAGTCGTCAATCCTACAGGGCACTATGAACGGCCCGGGATCACCTAACTTTGGAAGCATATCACTCTTTTCCAAAATAGCAGCACATTCTGCTTCAAGAAACGCGAAGGATGCCTGCTCATGCTCACCCTTCTTTGCCATTAAATCTTTCAAAAATTTCCCATAATTGGGCATACATGCAAGAACAACAACCAAAGGTATATGCACACAAATATTTTCATTAGAATTAATAGACTTACAAATAGTGTCCTTTGGTTGCTCGGATTGAATAGCTCTTCGATATGGAATGGGTGGCTTGTAAACTTTCAACTTAGGTGACGGTTTCACCTCTTCTTCAACTTTAATCTCATCAACACTAAACTCAGGAGACTCGGTAGTCTCAAGACTCTTCACTTCCGACTCTTGATTACTCGAACTAGAAGAACTCCCCGTCATCAAACTCATTAAGTAATCACCATAAGCGGGAGTAATATCACTAACTCGAATCTAACCGTCTACACCATTATGAGTATAAGTCGGTATAACCTCACCGGAACCATAGCCCTCATCACCAGAAATAGCATTAACATGCGAATAGGTAGGAACCTGAGGCTCTTTATTCTTCGCAACACTTCGGTTATTATTAGTCAAGATTGTTCGGGGTGGCCCATTGACATTCGGATTGGCTTGCGTATTTGAAGGGAGAGCACCCGGTGGTCTCTCCGTTAGCGACTAAGCTATACGCCCCACATCCCGTTCCAAATTCTGAATCGAGGCCTGGTGACTTCGCACTTGCTGTTTTGTTGATTCACTATCTTGCCTCAAAGCCATGATGCTTTCATCTGTCTTTATAATAAAACCTCGCAATAACTCCTCTAATGAAGGACCCTTATCCACATATGACTGATTTTGATTTCGATTAATGAACCCCAGTGGTCCGTTCCTTTGATAACCTGAACTACCTCCTTGATACTGATTATTGTATTAATTACCCAAGTAGTTCACCTACTCTTTCATAGTTGCCTGATTACAATCTTTTGTAAGATGTGGTCCCTGACATAACTCACAACCAACTTTCATAGCATGCATCTCTTTAGTCATCGATTCCATTTGTCTTTCAACAGTTGCTAGTTGTGCTCTAACCGATGCGAGCTCATCTCTAGTTTCGGTACTAACGACATGAGAAGAGCGAGAAACATCCATCTCTTGATGCCAATCATATGAGTGTGTAGCCGTTTCGGAGATGATGTTGTAAGATTCATCCGGAGTCTTTTTCATCAAAGAACCACCTGCAGCAATATCTATTTCTTTCCTCGTCGGCACATTAACACCTTTATAGAAGATCTGGACCTTATTGAAGTTGTTCAACCCGTGTTGAGGACAATTAGGTAACATCTTACCAAACCGTGTCCATGCATCATAAAGTGTTTCATGTGGATTCTGAGTGAAGTGATTAATGTCACTTTGCAATTGAGCAGCCTTAGAAGCTGGAAAGAAATGCAACAGAAACTTATCTTCCATCGTAGTCCAATTATCAATATCACCTTCAGGCAATGATTCTAACCAGTCCTTGGGGTCATCTTTCAATGACCAAGGAAAAACCCTCAAGTAGATAACTGTATCTTCGACATTCGCAATCTTGAACAAATTATAAATACTCTTAAAATTCCGAAGATGCTCGAATGCATCCTCTTTCGGTGTACCCCTGAACTGACATTGATGAGTTATCATGTTAAGAATCTGCCCCTTGACCTCAAAATCTGTGTTGACTGTCGGTTGTCTAACGGCATGTCCATTACCAGCCCTCGTGGCTTTCATTAAAGCTTCCATGGATTGACCTCGCACTGGTTCACCCATTGTATCTTCCTCCTTCTTAATATATTCAAAGTCCGGAATATAAAAAGGTAACTCTAAGAAACCTTCGGCTATTTCTTGCTCAACTTTACCTTTGCTGCGTGTATGATAAACTCTAGATAGTTCCAGAGTTCTTAGTACCTAACCTGCAATCACACCACATCAAACAATCCGTGTAAATCTGAAAAATAACAAAAAAGTAACTTTCGCGAAAACAAGTTCCCATGAAAGGATCAAATAACTAAAAGCTATAAAAACCTAAGACACACCGCTCCCCGGCAGCGGCGCCAAAAATTTGATAAGCGTAAAACACACCTAATCTTATTGTAATATACTTACGAATTCGTTCACAGGGAGCAGAGTTTAGGATTAAAAAGACCAATAATTATTCTAGAGATTTTAGTTGTAAAGTGGGGGTTTTGATTTGTGATGACCCGGAAATTTCCGACCAAATTTAAACTTTAATCTTTATATGTTTCCGACATGATAAGCAAAATCTGCAATGTTGAGTCTCGAAAATTTTGAAATGATGTTCATATATTCAATTACTTTGTGACTATTCCCTACGATTCACGAACCTTTAATTGTAAACAGAAATATAAATAGTTATATATGAAAATAATTATATATGATAAATTAAATAAATTAATGAACTATTATGAGAATTAGTTAGTATGAAAAATATAATTTAAAAATAACTAAAACATGTTGTAGTGTACTCTGAGATTGTTAGTAATTAATATATTTATTTAATGGGTAGTTAAAATATACTTAGTTACGTAGTAGTTGAAATATATATAGATATATAATATATATATGATGAATATACATATTCATTGATTGTATGTATATTATAATAAATTAAATATTCAAGATATATTATTATATCATAGATATTATATAACATGATATATTTAATAAATAGAAGTAAATATATATTAAATAAATTTACAAGTTGAAAGTATAAGTGTATTAGTAATATTATCATTACTTCCAATATTACTACTAATAATAATATCAATATTAGTATTATTAATATTATTATTATTATTATCAAAATGAGTATCGTATTTAACATCATTATTATTAATTTTATTATTATTATTATGTATCAACTTACTATTAGTAATAATATTATTATTAATACAAGTATATATTTATTTACTCAGATTATATTCAGATACCTATACAAATATTTATTTATACACTGATGTATATATATATATATACAAATACGTACTAGTAATCAGTATTATACTTATATACAAAAACATGTCATATTCATAAACAGATATAGATATATACGAATCAGATTTAGATCCTGGTTACAATCAAACGGTGTTAAACTTTTGTTCTTGTCTCAAATCCGCTACCCATCTCTATCTATCGTACAAATTGATTCTAGTTAAACAAATGCAAAGAAAATCGGTTAAAGGTAGACATCTACTTTCAATTTTTTTATTCTTCATTCGTACATGATGAAATAGAAACTGTCGATGACCTTTGACTTTAAACAAACGAATAATACATATACTCTCACCATAACAACAAAATTCGTTTGCCATCTCTATCTGTATATCTAGTTTATTATTTCTCTAATTAAAAGTTTATGTACTTCATGTCTTCAATTTGTTAAGTGTCGATATCAATTCACATTACTACAATTGTGAACAATTATAGAAGCCTCACTCTGTACTCGATCGCTTCATAAAATTCTTTTACTACAATCCTTCTTGTTTCTTTCTTACTTGAACACCATGATCACATCTATCTCTCTTTACCATTTTCTTTTCGTTAACCTTAAATGGACCATCACCCTCGACATATCTCTATCTCTCTTCATTTAAATCGCCACCTTTATCACAACAAACAACACCATTTTTGAACTATCAAACACCACGAATCACCTCCCTTAGCCGTCACTTTGTTGCTACGTTAGGCAGCCATCAAACGCGATCTCCACAATCATTTTTTTTTTGTTGTACATGGCTAGAACCCACTCCAAAACAACCTTTGAACATTTTTGTTCTTTGCTACTCGCCACCTTCTGTTTCCATATATTTTATTGGTTTGAAACTCTTATACACCGCCACTATTACTTGTTGATTGTTCCTTGTATCTACTGCTACCGCCTTTTTCTTCTATGATATCAAAACCACACCAACAAAACAAACTTTTGGAAAGATCGTGATGATGAAGGTGTATATATATAAATTGAGTTGCTAATGTGTATATATATAAATATCATTTCTTTATGTGTTGGCCAACATCTTACCCCACATGCCAAGCTATTTTCGTTAGTGGTAGGAATACAATAATAGAAAGTGGTAACAGATAATCAAAGATAAGGTGCCCTGCCAAATGCTCCACTATCCCATAATAGTACGCGTTTCATATTTTTTTTGTGGATTACGGTATTAGGTGTAATGATAGAGGTTTGCCTGGTCACGACCCACATACTATAAAGGAGATGATGATTTAAAGAAATGAAAATATAATGGAAGTAATGTTGTTAATATAGATGATGATACATGAGGTTGATTATGTTAGATGATGCGATTATGATGATAGATGATGATGATGATGTTAATGTATGATGATGACAGTAGATGACGAGAAGGATGATTAGATGTCGACAGGTTCTGTTTTCTGATTCAAATACTATAACATGGGCCGTTGCATATTAAAAGAAAAAGGGTGTCGACAAGTTGCATGCTTTGGTACTTTAATGATAAAGTTGATTAATTTTATATGGTAGACTTATAGAAATTTAGCCAACTACTAGTGTCCAGCATGAACCCATTTAATCATTACTGTATAATCACTAGAGTGTTATTATTAGTTCTGTTTTGAAGATGCTATTGGCCGACCAAAAGCAAAGTGGGATAAATAAAGGGACGTGTTTAGTGATTAGGTAAAGATTAATATTATGATTAAAACCCACTACCACTTGTTTATTTCATGAGGCAGAAATCCAAAACAATTTTGGAGGATTCATTTAGTTGTGTTGGGCGACCGCAATATAACATTTTGGGCCGAGATTTAATTGATTAGTTGGGATGCGTACTTGATTCTAGTTGGGCCATGAAACAAGTACTTCGGATTCCTTGTATGTGGCGAGATATGATGATGATAGATCATATTGATGATGATGAATGAACGGATATAATGATGATGATTAAGATGATATTATGTTAATAGGAATCATAACGATGATGATTTTTGTTGATGAACTGAAGATGTTTAGGTTGTTATCGGGTTAGCGGGACGTCGCGGGTTCATACCCGGACTTGGGCATATTTTTTAAGGATTACTTCTTTGAGGTAGAATCCCTATTTACTTACTATTATTATTACTTTTATTATTATTATTATTATTATTATTATTATTATTATTATTATTATTATTATTAATATTATTACTAATATTATTATTGATATTATTATTGTTACATCATTATTATGATTAAAGATAAATATTATTATCACCATTAATATTATTATCATTATTAGCATTATTACTATTATTATTATCATTATTATCAATATTATTATTATTACCATAAGTATTAGTATTATTATTATTAATAGTATTCATTATCATTAAAATTAACATTTTTATTAAAAGTATCATTTTTATTAAAATTACCATTTTTATCATTAATATTACAAGTATCATTTTTAACTCTATTATTATTATTATTATTATTATTATTATTATTATTATTATTATTATTATTATTATTATTATTATTATTATTATTATTATAATTATTATTATTATTATTATTATTATTATTATTATTATTATTATTATTATTATTATTATTATCATTTCTAATATTATTTTAGTATTGTTATAATTTAACAAACAAATGATATATATATATATATATACAAAAATATATTTAATACATATAACATAACAAAATTAATATTTTTATTTATTTTAAATATATAAAATAAAAATATGAGACATATAGGTTATTAATATAAAAATATTATAACTAATAAAGTTATATATATAAATTCGTTCGATAACAATTATATGTGTTAATATAAATATAAATGATATAGGTTCGTGAATCCGAGGCCAACCCTATACTTGTTCAATGTCGTTATATGTATTTTTACTACAAAATACAGTATGGTGAGTTCATTTGCTCTTTTTTTTACTCATTACATTTTTGGGCTGAGAATACATGCAAATGCTTTATTAACTGTTTTACAATATTTATATGTGTGAGTTCATTTGATTTCCTTTTTACTCTTTACATTTTTGGGACTGAGAATACATGCGCTGTTTTTACAACTGCTTTATTAAATGCTTTTGAAATATATTTTGAACTGCGAATACATGAAATGCTTTTATAAATGTTTAACGAGATAGACACAAACAAAACATTCCTCGAATGAATTATTATGCAGACAGAAGTTCTGCGGATTATTGTTGAATTATGTGGACATGATAATTGCCACCGTTGAATTATGTGGACATGATAATTGCCACCGTTGAATTATGTGGACATGATAATTGCCACCGTTGAATTATGTGGACATGATAATTGCCACCATTGAATTATGTGGACATGATAATTGCCACCAATTGATATGAATGTTATGTATCAAGAGAATGATTTTATACGCAGGTTATGTGTATGTTATTTTTGTGCACGAGATATGTGTACGGTTACTAAGATTTATGAAAGATGATTTCGTACACGCGAAAGGTGTACTGTATTTAAAAGATATCGCATGTACATTACAGGTGGGTATAGGATTCGGGCCCATTTGTACCATGCAGCATTTAAATCTTGTGGTCTATTAAAATGATGAATTTTATTGTTTTATGATAAACTTATGAACTCACCAACCTTTTGGTTGACACTTTAAAGCATGTTTATTCTCAGGTGTGAAAGAAATCTTCCGCTGTGCATTTGCTCATATTACATGGAGTCGTTCATGGCATATAGAGGTCAGAACCTCGCAATGAGATCAACTGTTGAAGACTTCATCCAGATGGATTAGGACAGGTCCTTTCAGTTGGTATCAGAGCGGTGGTCTTAGCGAACCAGGTCTTGCATTAGTGTGTCTAACTGATAGTTGTTAAGATGCATTAGTGGGTCTAGACTTCGACCGTGTCTGCATGTCAAAAGATTTGCTGATCATTTCGTGTCGAAAATTACTTGCTTATCATCCTTAAAGTCTAGACACGTCTTACTGCCTCTATTGCGTAGATAGTGTATAGATAAATTCATATCTTATCGTATCTGTTATTGTTACTTTTGCCTGACAGCTTCCGTAGATTTCTCCGATTTTAGTATTATATATGCATATGTAAATTATGTATTGCAGGGTACTAATCTACATCCTATAATCAATTTCTTATCGAAAATTCTTCATCTGATCGTACGAGATGAATCACTCAACCAGTTCGAGTCCCTCAGATTTCGATAGCTATTCCGATAGTTATTCTGACAGCTATTCCGACATGGATATTCACCTAAGCTCCGAAAGAGGTGTCACCAGAATGAATCAATCAATCAGCCATCACCAATTCATCTGATGGGTTCGTAGTCGACTTAATCAATGGAGACGCAAAGAAGGAGATCCTTTCCACCAACCAAGTTCACCTTTTGGCAAAGATCCTGAAGCACTTACCGGCGAACCTGTTCGAAATACCATTTTCTCTCTCATTTCCAGAGTATCTTGTCATGATTATACACTATCTCAAATTCTAGATTTTATTCATCCACTCGTTCTGACCGACAATCATCCCGGAGTAATAGCAGAAGCCAACGAGCTTTCGGGCCCGAGTTGTAGCTTTGGAAAATATGGTGCAAAACGTACCAGCTTCAGCAATGGCACCAGCATCAATAGTACCATTACCACCAACAACAACATCCGCATCACACGTCTCGACATCACAATTTGTACCTCGAGCATAATCATCAATCTGCGAATCGTTTTACATTATATATCTTCGTTCGACATGGCGATTATGTAATCTCTAATGTTTTAGAGATTATATATTCTTATTCTAACGATAAATTAAATGAGATTAATATCATAATTGACTCATTAAATCCATGATTACATCTGAAGAAAATATATATGTATATATGTTTTCATAATGATTGTAATTAAAAATTCTTTTGTACAAACTGTTAATGGTGAAAATATTTTAACGGGTAGGTAATACCCGAGGAATATTCAGATTTCACATTAATAAGTTACACTATACATTCTTCGAAGCTGATTCAATAGACGTTTACTATTCTACTTACATCCATCAATATACAAATCCGTTCACCACAGAATAACCATTTTCATTCAATTTCATATTTGGATTTTGACCTATCAGAATCCAACAAGTGGCATAATGAAGAAAACATTGAACAAAATAAAATTTGTTAGAAATAAACAAATTAACTATGAGAAATTTTGTTAAGAATCCACGCTAACAAAATTCTAGCTAACTGTTTCTAGTTATACTGCTAATTCCTTATTACATTTTAATTGTCGCAATTTATTTTATCGCAATTTAATTCTCGCAATTTTATTTATTGTCATTTAATTTCTGTTATTTACTTTACGCATTTTATTTATCGTCATTTAATTTCTGTATTTATTTTACACACTTTAAATATCGGGACACGTATACAAGGTTTGGACATATCATATCGACGCATATATATATATTATTTGGAATAACCATAGACACTCTATATGCAGTAATGATCGAGTTCTCTATACAGGGTTGAGGTTGATTCTATAATAATATATATACTTTGAGTTGTGATCGAGTCTGAGACATGTACACGGGTCACGATACGTATTAATTAATTCGAATATTATATATATTAAGCTATATATGAAATATTGGACTGTTAACTATGAACTATCAACTGTAGACTGCCGACATTAGACAATTAAAATGAATTAAAATATTGATTATAACATATGAAACTAAACAATTCTTCAAGTTTGCCACTTGATTTCATCTTAAACCTCATTTGTATCTTGACAATTACAATTTGTGTTCAAACCTTTCATGATTCTTGAAAACATCTCAATCGAGAGGATGAACCAACTGCATCTCATCCACGGAAGAAAAGATTTATGCATATAATTATGCACCTGAAAACACTCGGAACTTGAGTAAACGTTCAACACATATCTGTGCTAGCTCTTTTGACGTTATTATTACCGAAAATAACTTTGCAACTCCTGTTCGAGTAGCCAATTTTGTCACAGCTCCAGCAAGTCAACTTCAATTTTTCAGACGGATTAGCCTTATTATAACCTTGATTTATAAGTTTGCCTTTCTTCATCGTTACCGGGGAACCGTTTACACCTCATCACATTACCAGAAAACTTAGCAGCAACTTTATTACTCATTGACTTAAGTCTCTCCGAAAATCCATTATATCTGTTCATTAAAACCCTATCGTATACTCATCCATATCTTATAACGAGAATTGTCATACCAACTACAGGAAATCAGCAATCAGTATTTTGAATCTCGTAGCATTTCTACATCAATAGTTATATGTATACATATAACATTTATCTCATAGAATTGTGAACTTTCATTCTGAAATTCTGAAAAGTACTCTAGCTTACGAATCAGATCTCTGAGTTCTGAAAAAGGAATCGAGCAAACATGAAGGAGACCAAGGACAAATACAAGGAAAAAACTCTGTATTTAAAGAATCCTGATGATTCTGTTTCTGATGAAATCTTTAGGGAATACCTTACTCCTTAACCGCTCTAAATCATCGTGAATGAATTTCTTCATCACAATTTGGTTCTAACATTCCAAGATATTATCGTATCTTTCATTGTAAATATCCTCAATATTTCTGAAGATATCTTCATAAATATTCTCGTCCGATATTAATTATCTCTCCACGCTATCTGTGTTATCTCATATAAGGAAACTGTTTTAGTTTCTATATTCTATAAATCTTTGAATTTAAATTATGAATGTTTTTTTTTTGAAGTAGTGTTGGGAACTGATGCATGAGTTAGTATAATATAATGACACTTGATCACCTGATTATATTATAATAATTCATGTCGAGTTTCTAATGGAACGTGATGATTCACAGAACATACCATCATCATGTGCCATGTTACACGACTCTTACATTCTATTTAATCTATAAACATATCAAGAGCATATTTTCCTGATAGTTCTATATTTTCTCGTGACTTCTGATAACTTGACAAGTCAAATCGAGTTGTGAAAATAAGGAAACAAAGAGGGTGGATTTATAGTGAAATATCAGACAAAGCAATCAATACAGATCATCACATTTAATCGAAGAAGATCTTAATTCCCTTGATTACCAAAGTATCAAATCTTATTACGAAGATTTTCTCCAAATCTCTTGAACTTGGAAAACAATCCTATCTACGTCAAAAGATATGACGAATCTATATCTACTCATTTCACTCTTTGGTGATAGCTTCATTCGTACTCTTCGAATAATCGAATTATTTTATCCATATTACTCAATGATGATGAAACTCTATTTATCAACTACTATTTGTCATGAAAACATTCTTATTGTTATCCATGATGACCTCTATCAAATTTCGGGGACGAAATTTCTTTAACGGGTAGGTACTGTGATGACCCAAAAATTTCTGACCAAATTTAAACTTTAATCTTTATATGTTTCCGACACGATAAGCAAAATCTGTAATGTTGAGTCTCGAAAATTTTGAAATGATGTTCATATATTCAATTACCTTGTGACTATTCCCTACGATTCACGAACCTTTAATTGTAAACAGAAATATAAATAGTTATATATGAAAATAATTATATATGATAAATTAAATAAATTAATGAACTATTATGAGAATTAGTTAGTATGAAAAATATAACTTAAAAATAACTAAAACATGTTGTAGTGTACTCTGAGATTATTAGTAATTAATATATTTATTTAATGGGTAGTTAAAATATACTTAGTTACGTAGTAGTTGAAATATATATAGATATATAATATATATGATGAATATACATATTCATTGATTGTATGTATATTATAATAAATTAAATATTCAAGATATATTATTATATCATAGATATTATATAACATGATATATTTAATAAATAGAAGTAAATATATATTAAATAAATTTAGAAGTTGAAAGTATAAGTGTATTAGTAATATTATCATTACTTCCAATATTACTACTAATAATAATATCAATATTAGTATTATTAATATTATTATTATTATTATTATTATCAAAATGAGTATCGTATTTAACATCATTATTATTAATTTTATTATTATTATTATGTATCAACTTACTATTAGTAATAATATTATTATTAATATAAGTATATATTTATTTACTCAGGTTATATTCAGATACCTATACAAATACGTATTTATACACTGATGTATATATATATATATATATATATATATATATATATATATATATATATATATATATATATATATATATATATATATATATATATATATATATGCAAATACGTATAGTAATCAGTATTATACTTATATACAAAAACATGTCATATTCATAAACAGATATAGATATATACGAATCAGATTTAGATCCTGGTTACAATCAAACGGTGTTAAACTTTTGTTCTTGTCTCAAATCCGCTACCCATCTCTATCTATCGTACAAATTGATTGAAGTTAAACAAATGCAAACAAAATCGGTTAAAGGTAGACATCTACTTTCAATTTTTTTATTCTTCATTCGTACATGATGAAACAGAAACTGTATGACCTTTGACTTTAAACAAACGAATAATACATGTACTCTCACCATAACAACAAAATTCGTTTGCCATCTCTATCTGTATATCTATTTTATTATTTCTCTAATTAAAAGTTTAAGTACTTCATGTCTTCAATTTGTTAAGTGTCGATATCAATTCACATTACTACAATTGTGAACAATTATAGAAGCCTCACTCTGTCCTCGATCGCTCCATAAAATTCTTTTACTGCAATCCTTCTTGTTTCTTTCTTACTTGAACACCATGATCACATCTATCTCTCTTTACCAGTTTCTTTTCGTTAACCTTAAATGGACCATCACCCTCGACATATCTCTATCTCTCTTCATTTAAATCGCCACCTTTATCACAACAAACAACACCATTTTTGAACTATCAAACACCACGAATCACCTCCCTTAGCCGTCACTTTGTTGCTACGTTAGGCAGCCATCAAACGCGATCTCCACAATCATTTTTTTTTGTTGTACGTGGCTAGAACCCACTCCAAAACAACCGTTGAACATTTTTGTTCTTTGCTACTCGCCACCTTCTGTTTCCATATATTTTATTGGTTTGAAACTCTTATACACCGCCACTATTACTTGTTGATTATTCCTTGTATCTACTGCTACAGCCTTTTTCTTTTATGATATCAAAACCACACCAACAAAACAAACTTTTGGAAAGATCGTGATGATGAAGGTGTATATATATAAATTGAGTTGCTAATGCGTATATATATAAATATCATTTCTTTATGTGTTGGCCAACATCTTACCCCACATGCCAAGCTATTTTCGTTAGTGGTAGGAATACAATAATAGAAAGTGGTAACACATAATCAAAGATAAGGTGCCCGGCCAAATGCTCCACTATCCCATAATAGTACGCGTTTCATATTTTTTTTTGTGGATTACGGTATTAGGTGTAATGATAGAGGTTTGCCTGGTCACGACCCACATACTATAAAGTTGATGATGATTTAAAGAAACGAAAATATAATGGAAGTAATGATGTTAATATAGATGATGATACATGAGGTTGATTATGTTAGATGATGCGATTATGATGATAGATGATGATGATGATGTTAACGTATGATGATGACAGTAGATGACGAGAAGGATGATTAGATGTCGACAGGTTCTGTTTTCTGATTCAAATACTATAACATGGGTCGTTGCATATTAAAAGAAAAAGGGTGTCGACAAGTTGCATGCTTTGTTACTTTAATGACAAAGTTGATTAATTTTATATGGTAGACTTATAGAAATTTAGCCAACTACTAGTGTCCAGCATGAACCCATTTAATCATTACCGTATAATCACTAGAGTGTTATTATTAGTTCTGTTTTAAAGATGCTATTGGCCGACCAAAAGCAAAGTGGGATAAATAAAGGGACGTGTTTAGTGATTAGGTAAAGATTAAGATTATGATTAAAACCCACTACCACTTGTTTATTTCATGAGGCAGAAATCCAAAACAATTTTGGAGGATTCATTTAGTTGTGTTGGGTGACCGCAATATAACATTTTGGGCCGAGATTTAATTTATTAGTTGGGATGCGTACTTGATTCTAGTTGGGCCATGAAACAAGTACTTCGGATTCCTTGTATGTGGCGAGATATGATGATGATAGATCATATTGATGATGATGAATGAACGGATATAATGATGATGATTAAGATGATATTATGTTAATAGGAATCATAACGATGATGATTTTTGTTGATGAACTGAAGATGTTTAGGTTGTTATCGGGTTAGCGGGACGTCGCGGGTTCATACCCGGACTTGGGCATATTTTTAAGGATTACTTCTTTGAGGTAGAATCCCTATTTACTTACTATTATTATTACTTTTATTATTATTATTATTATTATTATTATTATTATTATTATTATTATTATTATTATTATTATTATTATTATTATTATTATTATTATTATTATTATTATTATTATTATTATTATTATTATTACTAATATTATTATTGATATTATTATTGTTACATCATTATTATGATTAAAGATAAATATTATTATCACCATTAATATTATTATCATTATTAGCATTATTACTATTATTATTATCATTATTATCAATATTATTATTATTACCATAAGTATTAGTATTATTATTATTAATAGTATTCATTATCATTAAAATTAACATTTTTATTAAAAGTATAATTTTTATTAAAATTACCATTTTTATCATTAATATTACAAGTATTATTTTTAACTCTATTATCATTATTATAATTATTATTATTATTATTATTATTATTATTATTATTATTATTATTATTATTATTATTATTATTATTATTATTATTTTTATTATTATTATTATTATTATTATTATTATTATTATTATTATTATTATTATTATTATTATTATTATTATTATTATTATTATTATTATCATTTCTAATATTATTTTAGTATTGTTATAATTTAACAAACAAATGATATATATATATATATATATATATATATATATATATATATATATATATATATATATATATATATATATATATATATATATATATATATATATATATATATATATATATATATATATATATATATATATTTAATACATATAACATAACAAAATTAATATTTTTATTTATTTTAAATATATAAAATAAAAATATGAGACATATAGGTTATTAATATAAAAATATTATAACTAATAAAGTTATATATATAAATTCATTCGATAACAATTATATGTGTTAATATAAATATAAATGATATAGGTTCGTGAATCCGAGGCCAACCCTATACTTGTTCAATGTCGTTATACGTATTTTTACTACAAAATACAGTATGGTGAGTTCATTTGCTCTTTATTTTACTCATTACATTTTTGGGCTGAGAATACATGCAAATGCTTTATTAACTGTTTACAATATTTATATGTGTGAGTTCATTTGATTCCCTTTTTACTCTTTACATTTTTGGGACTGAGAATACATGCGCTGTTTTTACAACTGCTTTATTAAATACTTTTGAAATATATTTTGAACTGTGAATACATGAAATGATTTTATAAATGTTTGACGAGATAGACACAAACAAAACATTCCTCGAATGAATTATTATGCAGACAGAAGTTCTGCGGATTATTGTTGAATTATGTGGACATGATAATTGCCACCGTTGAATTATGTGGACATGATAATTGCCACCGTTGAATTATGTGGACATGATAATTGCCACCGTTGAATTATGTAGACACGATAATTTCCACCATTGAATTATGTGGACATAATAATTGCCACCAATTGATATGAATGTTATGTATCAAGAGAATGATTTTATACGCAGGTTATGTGTATGTTATTTTTGTGCACGAGATATGTGTACGGTTACTAAGATTTATGAAAGATGATTTCGTACACGTGAAAGGTGTACTGTATTTAAAAGATATCGCATGTACATTACAGGTGGGTATAGGATTCGGGCCCATTTGTACCATGCAACATTTAAATCTTGTGGACTATTAAAATGATGAATTTTATTGTTTTATGATAAACTTATGAACTCACCAACCTTTTGGTTGACACTTTAAAACATGTTTATTCTCAGGTGTGAAAGAAATCTTCCGCTGTGCATTTGCTCATATTACGTGGAGTCGTTCATGGCATATAGAGGTCAGAACCTCGCAATGAGATCAACTGTTGAAGACTTCATCCAGATGGATTAGGACTGGTCCTTTCATGATTAAAAAGTAATTAAAACAAAGAAATTAAAAAACGAGTTCAAATAGATAAGGGGTATTCGCTTAGATTCAATTCCCTAGGTTCCGAATTGCTTTTATTAAGAAAAACGTAATTAAATCCCTAAGTATAACTCTCGTTAACTAAGTTCGTTAATCAATTAGTAAGATAAACTGGTGTCCCTCACTTAGATACTAATTCTATCATGAAAGTGTCGGTTTTTTAAGTTGGTCTCTCATACGCTTCTGAAGAACACAATCAATCAATATTAACTACTCAAGATTATAATTCAGTTGAAGGGTAAATCGGCGCCCCTATTTAGGCTTCACAATTACCTACTCAATTGATGGGATTAATTACTAATCTAATTACACCGGTCTTCCGTATGTAATTCAACTTATCTATTTATTTTTCAATAACTTAGTTAAATTAATTAATCTAGTAACTCTCATTATTTCAATTAACAGACTTGTAATTAATGGGATCAATTAATTGGAGTAATTAAGAATCATGAATCAAGAGCAATTAATTTTATAGACATAAAAGATTAGCAATCTATCACCTAGGTTCAATCATCTAAGTGAACACAAAAAATATTTAGCTACTCATGAAAATTGAAACAATACTCAATCCACGAAAACACAAATTATTAATCATTGTATTAAACATAGATAATAAATCATGCCAATGGTGAATCACTGTATTATTAGATTTAAACAAATAACAAAATAAATAGAAGTACGAGTACGTGATATATATGAACAATCCAAGTTTAATAAATTAAACCTCTAACAAATGATGAACAAGGATCCTCCACGTCACCGAGTACTCTTCTATTCGTTTGTTTTTTCGCCAAATATCTTCCACAAACCACACTTTTTTTTCTTGCTAGTCGATAAGAACCCACAAGGTGGGGACCGCCTCCTTTTATTTAAATAAAAATAAAACCTAATGCTAGCTCCCCCCTTGAGAGTAAACGTACAGGAGTATATATAAAATATTTTACGTACTCTCCAAGAATTGAAATGTACTCCCCTCCTGTCATGAATAAAAGCGCTTTTAAATATTTGGGACTAATTAAAATGAAGCATGCAGCCTTGGATTAAAAACACGGCCCAAGTACCCAACATCACAATCGACATCTTTTTGTATCACTCACGTCCGGCTCACCAAAGATGTAGATCTCCATATTTATTTTTTTCTTGCCAACACGTGATGCATTTTACAAACGCGAAATTTTATGTCGAGCTCATTTTTCCTTGTAATACTTCAGGTTCCACAAACTTTGACTGGACAATAACAAATCCTCTTATTTTTCAACTTTATCTATTTACTTCAATTTTTTCTCCGAATATGAACAAATCACAACTTTTTCACCTCACGAACCTGAAATTCTCTTTTAACAATTAAGTACAAAAAGTCTTTCAAATCACCACTAAAACAATTGAACGAGACCGATATTGCCTTTGATTGAGCGTGTAAAACATGTGTAAATTGGGCAATATCAATATATATGAATGATATAGGTTCGTGAATTCGAGGCCAACCCTGCATTATTCTATGTCGTCATACGTATTTTTACTACAAAATACAGTATAGTGAGTTTCATTACTCCCTTTTTAAATGCTTTTGCAATATATATTTTTGGGACTGAGAATACATGCGCTGCTTTTATAACTGTTTTACGAAATAGACACAAGTAATCGAAACTACATTATATGGTTGAATGATCGAAGACGAATATGCCCCTTTTTGCTTGGTAGCCTAAGAATTAGTAAACCGATCTACTAATTGACGCGAATCCTAAAGATAGATCTATTGGGCCTAACAAACCCCATCCAAAGTACCGGATGCTTTAGTACTTCGATGTTGTTTTATCATGTCCGAAGGATATCCCGGAATGATAGGGGATATTATTATATGCATCTTGTTAATGTCGGTTACCAGGTGTTCAATCCATATGAATGATTTTTGTCTCTATGCATGGGACGTATGTTTATGAGAAATGGAAATATGAAATCTTGTGATCTATTAAAATTATGAAATAATTATTTATGATAAACTAATGAACTCACCAACCTTTTGGTTGACACTTGAAAGCATGTTTATTCTCAGGCACGAAAGAAATCTTCCGCTGTGCATTCGCTCATTTTAGAGATATTACTTGGAGTCATTCATGACATATTTCAAAAGACGTTGCATTCGAGTCATTGAGTTCATCAAGATTATTATTAAGTTAATTACAGTTGGATATATTATGAAATGGTATGCATGCCGTCAACTTTTGATGTAATGAAAGTTTGTATTTTAAAAACGAATGCAATGTTTGTAAAATGTATCATGTAGAGGTCAAGTACCTCGCGATGTAACCAAATGTAATGTATTCGTCCTGATGGATTAGGACGGGTCATCTCATGTGGTATCAGAGCGGTGGTCTTAGCGAACCAGGTCTTGCATTAGTGTGTCTAACTGATAGTTTCTTAGATGCATTAGTGAGTCTGGACTTTGACCGTGTCTGCATGTCAAAAGTTTTGCTTATCATTTCGTGTCAAAAATTACCTACTTATCATCCTTAGGAAATTACCTGCTTATCATTCTAGTCTAGACACATCTTACTGCAGTGATTACATGAATAGTGTATAGACAAAATTCATATCTTAGCGTATCTGCTAATTCATATCGTAGCGTATCTGTTACTGTAAACTTTGCCTGACATATTCTGTAAATTCCTCCGTAATCTACGGGATCTTCTGTACTACAGATAAGTATTCTATGTAGTTAGAATTTCATCCGACTTTCGAAAATCATTTCATATCGAAAACCCTTTACATAACCGTACAAGATGGAACTCGCAACTAGTTCAAATTCTTCGGAATCCGACAGCTATTCCGACATGGACGTTCACCTAAGCTCCGAAAGCAGCGTCACCAGAATGAATCAACCAAACATTCATCCGCAATTCATCTGATGGGTTCGTAGTCTACTTAATCAATGGAGACGCGAAGAAGGCAATCCTTTCCATCAGCCGAATTCACCTCTTGGCGATGAACCTGAAGCACTTACCGGCGAACCTGTTCGAAACACCATTTTCTCTCTCATTTCCAGAGTATCTCGCCACGACTATATCACAAGCCAGATTCTAAACCTTATTCATTCGCTCGTTCCTACCTACAATCATCCCGGAGTAATAAAGTCAACGAGCTTTGCGCCCGAGTTGTAGCCTTGGAAAATATGGTGCAAAACGTACCAGCTTCAGCAACATCAACGGCATCAACAGTACCACCAGCAACAACACAAACCACAACAACACATGCCTCAACATCACAATCTGTACCTCGAGCATAATCATCATTCTACATGACGTTCTACATCATTTATCTTCGTACGAAATGACGATTATGTAATCTCTAATGTTTTAGAGATTATATATTCTTGTTCTAACGGTAAATCAAATGAGTTTAATATCATATTG
This sequence comes from Rutidosis leptorrhynchoides, assembly GCF_046630445.1. NCBI lineage: Eukaryota > Viridiplantae > Streptophyta > Magnoliopsida > Asterales > Asteraceae > Rutidosis > Rutidosis leptorrhynchoides. The sequence continues at coordinate 350,186,360 of NC_092343.1, forward strand.
ACTCATTAAATCCATGATTACATCTGAAGAAAATATATATGTATATATATTTTTTCATAAAGATTGTAATTAAAAATTCTTTCGTACAAACTGTTAATGGTGAAAATATTTTAACGGGTAGGTAATACCCGAGGAATATTTAGATTTCACATTAATAAGTACACTGTACATTCTTGGAACCTGATTCAATAGTAATTTACTATCTCACTTACATCCACAAGATATACGAATCCGTTCACCACAGAATAACTATTTTCATTCAATTTCATATTTGGATTTTGACTTGTCAGAATCCAACAAGTGGCATAATGAAGAAAACATTGGACAAAAATAAAATTTGTTAGAAACAAACAAATTAACTATGAGAAATTTTATTAAGAAACAACGCTAACAAAATCCTAGCTAACTGTTCCTAGCTAACTGTTAATTCCTTATTACATTTTCCTAGCTAACTGTTAATTCCTTATTACATTTTAATTATCGCAATTTATTTTATCGCAATTTAATTCTCGCAATTTTATTTATCTTCATTTAATTTCTGTATTTATTTTACGCACTTTAAATATCGGGATACGTATACAAGATTTTGACATATCATATCGACGCATCTATATATATTATTTAGAATAACCATAGACACTCTATATGCAGTAATGCTTGAGTTAGCTATACTGGGTTGAGGTTGATTCTACAATAATATATATAGTTTGAGTTGTGATCGAGTCTGAGACATGTACACGGGTCACGATACGTATTAATATATCGAGTATTATATATTAAACTATATATGAATTATTGGACTGTGAATTGTGGACTATCGACTGTGGACTAATAACATTGGACAATTAAAATAAATTAAAATATTGATTATAACATATGAAACTAAACATTTCTTCAAGTTTGCCACTTGATTTCATCTTAAACCTCGTTTGTATCTTGACGATTACAATCTGCGTTCAAACCTTTCATGATTCTTGAAAACATCTCAACCGAGAGGATGAACCAACCGTACTTCATCTACGGAAGAAAAGATTGATGCATATAGTTATGCACCTGAAAACACTCGAAACCTGAGTAAACGTTTAACATGTATCTGTGCTAATTCCTTTAGTGTTATTATTACCCAAAATAACTTGGTGATTCCTTTTAAAGTAGCAAATTTTGTCACAGCTTCAGCAAGTCAACTTTGACTTTTCGTTCGAAACAACCTTATTAACACCTTAATATATATGTGTTCTCTTTTATTGTTACCGGGGAACCTTTTATATTTCACCATATTACCATTAGCGTTTAATTATCTAAAACCATAATTCTCTTAAAACCACCTCAGATTGATAACCGATGATTCAGATATGGCAGCATTAAATGCAGAAGAACCAGAAAAATTGTAGATAGTCTAAACGGCAAAAAGTTTGATAATAAAGAATGAAGGGTTGGGAACGCTCGATAGAAAATTTGGTACTGAAAGACGATTGAGCTAACCCTGAAGGAGACCAAGGACAAATACAAGGACCAAACCCTATATTTAAAGAATTCAGATGATTCTGTATCCGATGAAATCTTTAGAAAATACCTTACTCCTGACTCTAAACTGTTGCGGACAAATTTTCTTCATCAACATCGATCTTAGAAATTCCAAAATATCATCATAAATATCTTCGATAATTCTGAAGATATTTTCATAACTATCCTTATCTGAAATCAATTATCTTTTCACGTTATCTGTATTACACCATAAAGGAAACTGTTTAGTTTCTATATTCTGTAAACCTTCAAGTTTAAATTATGAATGATTTTGAAGTAGTGTTGGGAACTGAAGCATGAGTTAGTATAATATAATGACACTTGATCAACGTGATTATATTACAGTAAGTTATGCTGAGTTTCTAATGGGACATAATGATTCACAGATCATAACATCATCATGTGCCATGTTACATAACTCTTTCATTCTGCTTAACTTCTAAACATATCAAGAAAGTATATTCTTGATAGTTCTATTCTCAGTGATTCTGGTAATTTGACAAATCAAATCGTGCTATTACGTTCTTCTTGTTTAAAACATTAAGTTCAATCGAAACTCCATACTTACGAATTCTGGACCGTTACTCGCTTTACTAGAGGTCAAGAAGAGAATAAAAAGGCAAAGAGCTCCAAAATATAAGAGAAAATATAAAGCCCAATAACAACACGGAGGTGACAAACCCTGGGTATTAATACGAATAGCAATATAAAGATACGGTATAATTAAGAATAGTATCACCCCAAGGTAATAGTAGAAGTAACAGATTTTTCTGGTGGAAGATTGAAAAGAAGGATGACAGAAATGATAATTAGGAAAATATCAAGGATTTGAACGGAATTAAGCATTTCACAATCTTTTGGGATGTATGAACTAAGAAAGAAAGTATTGAAATGGTGAAAGTAATGGAACGAAAGAAGTTAATTTATAGTGAAAATATCCGACAGAGCAATCAGGACTGATAACCGCATTTAATTATAGAGATCCTAATTTCCTTAATTACCGAAGAATCAAATCTTTTAGATTTCGAAGATTTTCTTTTAAAATCCCTTGAATTCCGGAATTCAACCATGACTACGTCAAAAGTAAAGAAGAATTTCTATTACCTTATCTCAATCTTTTGTGATAGCTTCACTCATACGCTTCACATGATCAAATCGTTTTATCTATATTATTCAATAATGATAAAACACTATTTATCAACTCATATTCGTCATGAAAACATTTTTATGGTTAACCATGATGACCTCACTCAAATTTTGGGACGAAATTTCTTTAACGGGTAGGTACTGTGACGACTTGGAAATTTACGACCAGATTTAAACTTAATTCGTATTTGATTTTGACACGATGAGCAAAGTCAGTAATGTTGAGTAACAAAGTTTGTAAACTATATTCATAATATCATTTGACCTTTGACTACTCCCGAACGATTGACGAACAACTAATTTGTAAATAGATATATATATAATTTTACTTGAAATATTATTTGAAATAATATATGATTTAATTGTTGGAAATAAATAAATAAAATAATATCAGTATATTTAATATTATTAATTTAATATAAAATATATAGATATGCATATAAGTAAATATATATATATAAATATATATGTATATTATAAAAAGAAATATTATATATTGTAATTGTTATAATCAATGTTGAGAAATAATAATAATATATAATAAATTATTATTTAAAGAGTATATATATATATATATACATATATATATATATACATATATATATATATATATATATATATATATATAAAGTATACAGAATATATATATTTTGTGATTTCGAAATTATTTAATAAACGACGGTAACGCTCAATTGTCATTCGATAGATAGTAAACGAGTTAAAAAGGAACTTATGTGATTTTAAAATAAACGGTGATTTGAAAATGAGATCTATAAATTTTAGGCTTACTAAAAATGTATTTAAGACCTAGTTATTAAGTTTTAACACTTTTTTATATTTTTACCCATAAATGAGAGGGATAATTGATGTAATTTTTATTTATTAAATTAATGATCAAATTTTGTACCCTAATTACCAAAATAAATAAATTTTGTTAATTAAAAAATATGAGCTTTTTCTGAAGACTTTTATCCGCCACTGATTATCAACGGAGCACGATTTAGCAATCCGTGTAAAACTGTCGGTAAGATATAAACAATTAACATTCACGTGAAATTTAAATTTGTCAAAAAGGTGACAGCTGTTGATATTAAAGTTACTATATTCTTATATTCATAAATTCATTATTGGATTAGTGTGTTTGTTTCTTATAATATTCTATCTATCTTAGGAAAATTTTCTGCTAGCTGTCTACCTATCATTATCTACCTCACAAGAACCCACAACATAACTTATGTACTAAATCCACCCATAATTTCTCTGTATATATATATATATATATATATATATATATATATATATATATATATATATATATATATATCACATACATAGCACATAGATACATATCCACGTACCCATCTAAATCTTGCAGCTAATACTCCTAATTGTTTATATTGTCTAACTGAACCATCATAACACATCTTCAATCACTAATCATTTAACCATCATCACCACTGTTTCTTGTTCGAACCATCTCCACCACTCCACCATGAGCACCACCACCATGATGTCATAAACATTCAAAGAACACCACAACATCACTTTTGAGTTGCTACTTGTTCTTTTCTGTTTGATTGCAAACCGAACACCACACCAAACTAACATTTTCAAACCAAGACTATAACCTGCTACTACTTGCTTACCTTACTTCTGTAACCCGTCAAATTCACCAAGAAGCTAACCATACAACCCAAAATCACGACTACTACTACTGCACGAATTTGCTGCTGATACAGTCCGTCAAAGACCATAAACCACCATCACCCTACACCTTCCTCTCTCTCCCTAGATCTCTCTTTTCTTTTTATGTAATTCATAACTATCCATTATCGACTGTCGATCACTTCTCTGCTTCTCTAAACTTTCTATGTAAATCTATGACCTTTCTATTACTACTGCATATTTATTTTCTTTATGTGTTGATCAAGCAACATAAACCACTAGCAAATACCCCACTAAACATTATAGCACCTGCAACAATGAACGATAAAACAATACAACATATTTTGATCCTGTGATTTACGTTTAAAATGATCCACGATTATGATGATGATGATATGAAGATATCATAATGAATGGGTTATGATCATAATAAATGATACACGATAGGATGTTAAATGAAAACAAACAATGAAGACTGTTGCACTTACCTTTTCTCCCTGTTTTCTTTTTCTGTTCAGTTACAAACCATCAAAAACCAAAACCCTACTTGTTCAAGTTTATATCTGTTATTAATTGAAACCATCATCCTATCATTAATTTTAATTCGCTACTATTGTTATGTTTTCGTTTTCTGATCCGCTCAACCACAACCACCATCATCATAAACTGGCGTTTCCTTTCGAATATTTCTGCTGCACCTTTCGATTTTGTTTCTTTTCTTTATCCAAAAAAGACCATCATACGCTTCTGATACGATTAACAATGAAAACCTAAACCATTCTTGATGAGCCATTTAACGAAACCAGGTCATTTGTTGCTGTTATTTTTTTCTGTTACAAAAAAAAAACTATGATGATTAGATGATTACGATAAGTTAATTGATGATGAAGTATCATAATAATGATTAAAGATGATGAGCTGTAAAGGAGATGACAGCTACTTGATCCCCTTTTCTTTTAATCGTGGCTGTGATCACCGACAGGAAATACAACCGCATTGGGTTGATGTAATTGGGCGAGCGAAGGTGTTTTTGGGGCCGTGACCTTATAGTTGTTTTAGTTGGGCCGTGTAAGAATTTAGTTGTTGGGCCGTGGACTGATTTCGTTTACTGGGCTGAGGGCCCGTTTAGTTCTCCTGTTGGGCCTAAACTCCATCGATTGAGCTGTAAAAATTGAAGTGAACTTGTTATGGAAGAAGAAAAAGAAACTGACACGATGTAGGGTAAATATATATAGGATACGGATTGAAACAGATAAACAGAATTGGAGGAGTGGTTAAGGGGTTGTTGGGGTTTCGAGAGGGTGCGGGTTTGAGTCTCGTCTGGGACATTTCTTTTTAGAAAAAGCTTGGAGAGGGTATACACTTTTATTTTATTTTCTCATTTTTATTATTAATATTTTTATTATTATTATTATTATTATTATTATTATTATTATTATTATTATTATTATTATTATTATTATTATTATTATTATTATTATTTAGAAAAAAATACAATCTATTATTATTATCATAGTATTAAGTATTATAACAATTGTTATTACTATTATCGTAAGTATTATTAATGTTATTATTAGTATTATTAATATGAATATAAGTATTATTATGATTAGGATTATTAATTATTATTACGAGTATCATTTAATGAACCATTACTAAAATTATTATTAGTAATAAAATGGTTATTTTTATAGTTATTAATAATATCAATATTATTACTGTTATCGTTAAAACTAGGAGTACCTTTATTTTAAACTATAATTTTATTAAAAACTAGGTAGTATCATTATCATTATAAATATTATTAAACTTATCATCTTATATAGAATTTGCATTAATATAATAATTATTAAATCTAATAGTATTATTATCCATATCTTAATATTTTCATTAATTTAACTAGCAAATGATATTTATATAACAATATATTTAATAACACAAAAGCACACTATATTAATATCTTATTTTTTTAAATAAATAAAATGAATACAATGAAACATATAAATTATTGATATTAAAACTTATATTACTAATAATATACATATTTGTTCGATTACAAGTATATATATATATATATATATATATATATATATATATATATATATATATATATATATATATATATATATATATATATATATATATATATATATATATATATATATATATATATATATGAATGATATAGGTTCGTGAATTCGAGGCCAACCCTGCATTGTTCAATGTCTTCATATGTATTTTTACTACAAAATACAGTATAGTGAGTTTCATTACTCCCTTTTAAATGCTTTTGCAATATATATTTTTGGGACTGAGAATACATACGCTGCTTTTATAACTGTTTTACGAAATAGACACAAGTAATCTAAACTACATTATATGGTTAAATGATAGAAGCTGAATACGCCCCTTTTTGCTTGGTAGCCTAAGAATTAATAAACCGATCTACTAATTGACGCGAATCCTAAAGATAGATCTACTGGGCCTAACAAACCCCATTCAAAGTACCAGATGCTTTAGTACTTCGATGTTGTTTTATCATGTTCGATGGATGTCCCAGAATGATAGGGGATATTCTTATATGCATCTTGTTAATGTCGGTTACCAGGTGTTCAATCCATATGAATGATTTTTGTCTCTATGCATGGGACGTATGTTTATGAGAAATGGAAATATGAAATCTTGTGGTCTATTAAGATTATGAAATGATTATTTATGATAAACTAATGAACTCACCAACCTTTTGGTTTACACTTGAAAGCATGTTTATTCTCATGTACGAAAGAAATTTTCTGCTGTGCATTCGCTTATTTTAGAGATATTACTTGGAGTCATTCATGACATATTTCAAAAGACGTTGCATTCGAGTCGTTGAGTTCATTAAGATTATTATTAAGTTAATTATAGTTGGATATATTATGAAATGGTATGCATGCCGTCAACTTTCGATGTAATGAAAGTTTGTCTTTTAAAAACGAATGCAATGTTCGTAAAATGTATCATATAGAGGTCAAGTATCTTGCGATTTAACCAAATTTAATGTATTCGTCCTGATGGATTAGGATGGGTCGTCTCAATCGTTATAGAGCCGATATTGCATGCCATGAAAAATCTATTCATGTGAAGACCCCAAGTGGGGGAGAGTTAATTATTCATGGCGATAAGCAAAGAAGACTTGTGCCGATATGCACTTTTGCACGGGCACGTCATTTCCTTGTTAGTGGTGGCATGGATTTTCTTGCCCATGTTGTTGATACTCGTGATGAGCCACCACCCATTCGTGAAATTCCGGTGGTAAATGAATTTGAAGACGTTTTTTCGGAGGAGTTACCGGGTGTTTCGGCGGAAAGACAAGTTGAATTTCGCATTGAGTTGGTTCCGGGGGCTACCCCCATTGCTAAAACTCCTTATCGTTTAGCACCAACGGAAATGCAAGATTTGTTAAATCAAACCCAAGAGTTGCTTGAAAAGGGTTTTATTCGACCGAGTGCTTCTCCATGGGGCGCTCCGATTTTATTCGTGAAGAAGAAGGATGGTAGTATGCGGATGTGCATCGATTATCGGGAGTTGAATAAAGTAACGATCAAGAATCATTATCCATTGCCTAGGATTGACGATTTGTTTGACCAACTCTAAGGTGCAACGTATTTCTCTAAAATTGACCTACGGTCCGGCTATCACCAAATGCGGGTCCGTGAGGAAGATACTGAGAAAATGGCTTTTCGAACTCGTTACGGGCATTTTGAATTCGTAGTAATGCCTTTTGGTCTTACGAATGCACCGACGGCATTCATGGATCTTATGAACCGAGTGTGCCAACCTATGTTGGACAAGTCGGTAATTGTGTTCATTGATGACATACTTGTCTATTCGAAAGGTATGAAGGAACATGAACATCATTTGCGGGATGTGTTAAAGACGTTGCGGAAGGAGAAGTTGTACGCTAAATTCTCCAAATGTGAATTTTGTCTAAGGGAAGTTCAATTCCTTAGCCACATTGTGAACAAGGCATTCAAGTAGATCCGGGGAAGATAGAGACGGTGAAGAGTTGGGGGCGACCGACTACGCCTACGAAAATTTGAAGTTTTCTCGGATTGGCCAGTTATTATCGTCAGTTTATCCAAGACTTTTCTAAGATCGCTTCTCCATTGACGAAATTAACGAGAAAGAATGCGAGGTTTAATTGGGAGAACGAGCAAGAAATTGCTTTTCAATTGTTGAAAGAGAAGTTATGTCAAGCTCCGGTGTTAGTGTTACCGGAAGGAGTAGAAGACATGACGGTATATTGTGATGCGTCTTTAAATGGGCTCGGGTGTGTTCTAATGCAAAGGGGTAAAGTCATCGCTTATGCCTCTCGACAATTAAAGGAACACGAAACGAGATATCTGACTCATGATCTTGAGTTGGCAGTGGTTGTTCATGCGTTGAAAATTTGGCGCCATTACTTGTATGGTGTAAAGTGTACGATTTATTCGGATCACAAGAGCTTAAAACACCTTTTTGATCAAAGAGATTTGAACTATCATCAACGTAGATGGATGGATGTGGTGAAAGACTATGATTGTAAAATACTTTATCATTTGGGTAAGGCGAATGTGGTCGCGGATGCGTTAAGTCGGAAGAGTTAATATCCGGTGATACGAGTAGGATCGTTACATATGATTATTACTAATGATTTTCTTGTAAAGCTTGGTGAGACTCAAATTGAAGCTTTTGTTAACAATAAGCATGAGAAACAAATCGTGGGACAAACGGAGTCTATTACCTTAGGTCCGCATGGTTTGTTATCCTTTCAAGGACGAGTGTGGGTGCCTAAAATGGGTGATTATCGGCGAGTGCTACTTGATGAAGCACATAAGTCAAAGTATTCCATTCACCCGGGTGCGACAAAAATGTATCTTGATTTGAGGAAAGAATATTGGTGGCCGGGCATGAAACATGATGTTGTTAAATATATTGAACAATGCGTCACGTGTTTGCAAGTTAAAGCCGAACACCAAAATTCATATGGTACGTTACAACCTTTAGAAATCCCGAAATGGAAATGGGATCACATTACCATGGACTTCATCACAAAGTTACCAAAGACGGTGAGAACCCAATTTGACTCGATTTGGGTAATAGTTGATCGATTGACGAAAAGTGCCTTATTTCTTCCCATTCGGGAAGCGATAACATCGGAGGCTTTGTCTAAGTTATTTATCAAGGAGGTGATATCGAGACACGGGGTTCCTATATCTATTATTTCGGATCGAGATACCCGTTTCACATCTCGGTTTTGGGGGAAGTTTCATGAAGATATGGGTACACAATTGAAATTGAGCACGGCGTATCATCCTCAAATGGATGGTCAAACCGAACATACAAATCAAACTTTGTAGGATATGCTACGGGCATGTATTATTGATTTCGGTGGTAGTTGGGATGAGCACTTACCTTTGGTGGAATTCTCGTACAATAATAGTTATCATACTAGTATTGGAATGCCACCTTATGAGATGCTTTACGGGCGTAGATGTCAAACCCCGATTTGTTGGGGTGAAGTGGGACAAAGAGAAATCGGGAGTACCGATTTGGTTTTAGAGACGAATAGCAAGATTGATACGATTCAAGCACATTTGAAAAAGGCGTATGCTGACAAAAGAAGGCGACCGATTGAGTTTCAAGAAGGCAACATGGTGATGCTTAAAGTTTCGCCATGGAAAGGTGTCATTCGATTTCGAAAACGGTGAAAGTTAGCTCCTCAGTTTATTAGGCCATTCAAGATTTTAGTTCGCGTTGGTGAAGTTGCGTATCGTTTGGAATTACCCGAAGAGCTTGCGGGGATCTACAATACATTTCATGTTTCCCACCTCCGTAAGTGTCTTGCAGATGATTCTTCATGGGTGCCTTTAGACAAAATTGAGCTAAACAATAAGTTAGAGTATATTGAGGAGCCGATTGCTATACTTGATGAAAAGGTGAAAAGATTGAGGAATAAACAGGTGAGAACTTTTAAAGTTCAATGGCGTCGTAGTGTAGGTTCCGAGTTTACTTGGGAGCCCGAAGAGTTTGTTTTGGTGTATCTTCCTGCTTGTCATGCGGCTTGGATTGCGAGGTCGCAATCCGGTTCAAGTAGGGGAGAGTTGTAAGGCCCTGTTCTCAGAAGGTTTGGACGTCGTCCAAATATGTGGGAAGCCGTCCCATTGTGAAAGACTGTACGCCGTCCAGATTAACTGGCGGGCCAGCTGTTTTGTTTTTAGATATTTAATATGGGTATTTTGGTAATTTCACATGAGGGACGACTTAAAGGTCCCAAGATCAGTTTGGTGGGTGCCATTACACCATTTTCACCCACCTTATTCTCTTCCACTTTAAGTTAGAGAGAGAGAGAGATTCTTGTGAGAGAAAGCTCAATCCAAGGAGGAAGAAGCTCATTTCAGGTTTAAGCTCGAGTTTTAAAGTTGTTCATCTAGTCACTAGCTACGTTGTGATTATTGTGGTAAGTCCTAAACCTAATTTCTTTACTTGTTTAGTGATAAGGGTTAGGGTTTGGGTTGTTGATGAACATAAAACCCGATTGTTTGTGTTTTGGGGGTTTTCGGGTAAGATCTAGTTATGAGGACCCAAGGATGACTAACCTAGGGTTTTGGAAATGTTAAAGGGACTTATGAGTCATAATTGGTTAGCTAATTACTAGCACACCTAGTTATCAAGTAAATGGGTGTTATGTGGGTTTGTGGATGACCCGAAATGGGTGTGTTGACCTTGAGATGGTCAAATGGGTAATAATTGACCTAGTTGGGAAAGATGGATATGAAATGCCCTAATTATGTAATAGTTAGGGTTGTTGAACCTTAATTACTAGCTTTTAGTGGTTGGTGATGATCTTGACCTTAAATGGACTGTTTGGAGTAAATGGGTGGTTTAATGCATTAAGACATTAAATGCACATGTGTGGGTTGTTGGTATTAAGTCCAACTAGCTTGTGTGTTAGTCGAGTACTTATTATATTAGGTACCTTGCTTTGAAGCTTGCGGAGGTATAAAATCGCCACCAAATCCATAAGGTGAGTGGAGTAATTATACATGTATATATATGATGTATTTATTTGTTTGCTATGGCATGACCCACGGAGCCGGGAGTGCCATAGTGTGTGCGAGTGTACTATGATGTGAACCACGGAGCCGGTAGCATCATGGTGCATGTGTTGAGATGTGAACCACGGAGCCGGTAGCATCTAAGTGTGAACCACGGAGCCGGTAGCACTATAAAATGAGGTGTGAACCACGGAGCTGGTAACACCGAAGTGTGAACCACGGAGCAGGTATCACTATAAAAGAGTATGACTCGAATGCGTAGTGACGTGAACCACGGAGCCGGTAGCATCATACCATTACGTATGGTGTGAACCACGGAGACGGTAGCACCATGGCGTGTGTATGGTTAACCATATAGTTTGTGTATGTGTCGTTGTATAGCATAATATATTATTTTCGGTGAATATGCTATTGATTACGCTAGTTGCGGTATTTGGAGGTTATTAGCTTATACTCGGAGTTTGTATGCTAATTGTTATTGCTAGCGATTATACGGTGTTTGTAAGTGTATGCAAGTAGGTATATTATATATATATATATATATATATATATATATATATATATATATATATATATATATATATATATATATATATATATATATATATATATATATATATAATTATTGCATTCACTAAGCTTTGCTTACGCTCTCGTTGTTTACCTTTTTATAGGCTCGGGCGTTGACAAGAGTAAGGGTGTTCGATTGGATTAGAGATCCCTCTTTGTTTTGATAGGGGATGCATTTGTGATGTTTAGCTTTTGAAGTTTGGCCAAGATGTGGTAGTTTAACCCCAAACACCATGCTCTAGTGTAGTTTGGAAATTAAACTCGTATGGTCGAAACTTGTATTTTGAACGAAACTCGTAAAACGGCCGATGTGGGCCTGAAGTTGTAAAACTCAATTTTATTGTGGAAACCTCTTAGTTTAACTTATTATAACTTGTTGTGAAAAGGTTTTCATTTAAAAGTGTCGGGAAGAGGGTTTTTCGCTCGCGTAAGTTGAGCACGGGTATCAATCCCTGGCAGATCATTGGGATGCCGTCCCAAAAGGCTGGACGCCGTCCAGGCCTTTAGTACTGGACGCCGTACAGAATCCTGGACGCCGTCTAGATGTACTAGCCCAGAAACTTTTTTTTTTGGGTCGTATTTTTGGGCGTTTCAAGGTTTGGGTTGTTACAAGATTCTGAGGACGGAATCTTCTTAAGGGGGAAGATGTTAACCAGACCTAGCTGTAAGATTACTAGTTTGCCCTTAAGTATATGTTGTGTTATTATATGCTTTTATTTTAATTTAACAATTTTGATTATCTAATGATGTGGTTAGGACCAGTTTGTGATAAGGGTCACAGAACATGTTTGTTTATTTAATTTGGAGTTCGTTTGGGTTGTTAAATGATATACGAAAGATATCAAATAACTGATAAATACACGTGTCTTGCAAAATATAGAATTTAATCCCAAATAAAAGACTTGTGTCTATATCTCTCTTGCATTTTCAAGAAACTTACACACACACACACCCCCGTACCTTCATCTTCATCTAATCAAAACCCTAAAATCTAATCTTTGATCTAGAGCTCATTTTATTCACATCTTCTTGTTCTATGTGATTTTGTGATCCTTTTAAGGTAAGCTTCTCTTTGATTCATGTCTTGATTCTTGCTTAAATTGGGTTTTTATGTTCATATGGGTTTTTGGTGTTTTGATGCTTGATTTCTAATCTTAAGTGTTTGTTGTGCTTAATTGATGTTAGAAATATGTTCTATATAGTTTATATAATGTTTTTGAAGTGGTTTTGGTGTTAGATCTTGCAAAAATCATGATTTGGAGTCAAAAAATGCAAAAACAACTGCTGCTACTGTTCTTCATCACTCGCACGAGTGAGCCTTCACTCGTACGGTTGGGGGTGGTCAACCGTGTTATGAACCGTGCGAGTGAGTGGTTATGGAGAACTATTGTTTGGATAAGATGATACGTATGGTTGGGATGTGACTCGCATGAGTCACTGATCACTCGTGTGGTGAATCGTACGGATCATTTAATTTATTGATGGGTGATTAGTCATAGACCAAACGTACGAGTAAGATGCCAACCGCACGGTTGAGTGTTCTCAAACGTGCGATTGAGAGTGTTACTCGTACAGTTAACAGACTCGTTGTTAAGTTCTTAAGTGTTGGTATTTGATGTTATTGTCTTGTTGGTGGGTTGTTATCAAGATATTATAACTAACTTGTGTATATGTCTTTCTCAGGAGAAAATAAGAAAGAGAAGGTTCAGTGATTAGACAAGCTGAACACTTTTTCATTTGCTGGTAATCGGTGAGTGGGACTAACTTGAGTATATAGTATAGAGTAACATATTATATTATGATTGCCATGCTTGTTAGATATACTTGCTACTATAGTTAGTTAGTATGCCATGATGACTGCATGTTAGTTGATGCTTGTCTGCTGGAGCCCAGTGCGTCCCTATTGTATGGTAGCCTCGGTAGGAGAGATCAACCTGCGGGTTGGGTTCCTCATGTGGTAGCTGTCATACCCTGTCCTAAACCATCTGGACGAAGTGACCAACATCTGGTCCCATTGCGATGATCGATTCCAAATAATGTCTTTAAAATGAGCAAATGCACAGCGAAAGATTTCTTTCATACCTGAGAATAAACATGCTTTCAAGTGTCAACCAAAAAGTTGGTGAGTTCATAGGTTTATCATAAAACAATAAAAATTCATCATTTTGATAGACCACAAGATTTAAATCCTGCATGGTACAAATGGGCCCGAATCCTATACCCACCTATAATGTACATGCGATATCTTTTAAATACAGTACACCTTTCTCGTGTATGAAATCATATTTCATAAATCTTAGTAACCGTACACATATCTTGTGCACAAAAATAGCATACACATAACCTGTGTATAAAATCATTCTCTCGATACATAACATTCACTTTTCATTGCTTTCATAGCTTGGCTTGGTAACCGACCTTAACATATAATGCGCATAATAATATCCCCAAAACAGAACATCTCGTCTGTATAATAATCAAATAAACTTCGAAGTACTAAACACCACGCCCAGTAGCCCTTCCGTCTAGTGAACATTCTGGGTGGGCGGTAGCTACCTTTAGGATTCGCGTCAATTAGGCGTGCACTAATTCTCAAAATTAGTGATGTTCCCTAATTCTTAGGTTACCAAGCAATAATAATCAGTGGAAAAATATTCATATCAATTGTGACAATTATCACGTCCACATAATTCAATGGTGGCAATTATCACGTCAACATAATTCATTCGAGGAATGTTTTGCTTGTGTCTATCTCGTCAAACATTTATAAAAGCATTTCATGTATTCGCAGTTCAAAATGTATTTCAAAAGCATTTAATAAGCAGTTGTAAAAGTAGCGCATGTATTCTCAGTCCCAAAAATGTAAAGAGTATAAGGGAATCAAATGAACTCACGATACGATATTTTGTAGTAAAAATATGCATACGACGGAACTGAACAATGCAAGGTTGGCCTCGGATTCACGAACCTATATCATTTATATGTATATTAACACATATCATGATAATCGACTAAATTTAGGTATTATTATTAATTGTTATTTTAGTAACTTGTACGTTTCATTAATAATTAAATTAACTATATTTATTTTTTATATACATTAAATAGATAATTAATATTTATTACAAACATATTAATATAGTTATGTTTTATGTAAATAATATATTTTTATATAGAAAATCTTTATTTGATATATTAATAATTAATAATACTAATAATAATAATGATAAAAATAACAATATTAGTGTTAGAAATAATAAAAATGATAACAAAAATAATAATGATAAAAATAATGATAACTTTAATAATAATAATAATGATAGTTCTAATAATAAAAATGATAATTTTTATAAAAAAATTAGTTTCAATAACAATACTACTTACATTAAAAATGATAATAATAATAATAATAATAATAATAATAATAATAATAATAATAATAATAATAATAATAATAATAATAATAATAATAATAATAATAATAATAATAATAATAATAATAATAATAATAATAATAATAATAATAATAATAATAAAAATGAGTAATAAATAAACTACCTCAAAGAAGTAGTTATAAAAAAAATGCCCAAGTCCGGGTTTGAACCCGCGACGTCCCGCTAACCCAACAACACACTAACCATCTGCTCTATATTGCTTTTCTGATTATATATGCATCCTAATTTTATTTAACCCATGTTTCTTATTTCATCTTCTTCATCGCATTATGCAAGTCCAATATATGAAAGAATAATACTGCCCAATAATTTAAACAATTTAGTTGTGGCCCAAGCATAGTACCAAGTGGGTATTGCCTGTACAACCTAACGACATAGGAAAACAGAAAAAGTGAACACCATTTTCTTTCTTTAAACAGTCGCCAAATTTGGAACATCACCATCATCTTGATCATTACGGTTAACAGAAACAAAGATAAAAAAAAATAGGAGAGTGTGGCTATGGGTTGCGAATGTTTTAAACGGGACCGAAGAAGAATAGAAGCTGCAACAGTTGTGGGTTTCTTTTAGGTGGTGTTTAACATCAAATAACAATGAGAAAAACGGTGATATGGTTTAGGAATAGTTACGCAGTAACAAATAATAACAATGAAAGTGGTGATTTGCGTTGTGGTGTTCACGAAGAAATAGAAGTAACAGTCCAACAGCCCTAGCTCGTTTGATACATAATTGAAACGGAAATAAGGTGAAAAGTTGAAGGTAGGTTTATGGGACTTGTGGTTTTTGGGTTTTGAATAAAAAAAAATAGATCACAAGTATAGCGTAGCAGCAACAGTAGTTGTAATGGTGGTTTGATGATGGTTAAACGCGATCCTTTTACGACAGAAACAAAAGGATATGTGTAGCAGTAATTGTTTTGGTGTTTTGGTCATTTTACGAAGAAGAAGAAGAAGAAGAGAGAGAGTAGAGAGAGTGATGGCGGTTCTTGGTGGTGGTTATAGATTAAAGGTGGTGGATTAGGGTGATCCTTGGGTGGTGAAGATGGCGATAAGAATGTTTACAGATGATCGAGAGATGAGATCGTTGTGTTCTTAGTTGGCAAACCATTGCCATATATATGCATATTACATACATGTACATACAAACATAGTAATAATAAATAATAATATTTAATATTCCATTGAGAAAATAAACATTTTTAAAAGGATTAGCAGCCATTCTCTTGTCATATACCTACCGACACTTTTCCCACGAAGTGCTATATCGTGCCCATTGCTAAAAAGTTAATGTATAAAAGTGTTCCTAAAAATTCCAAATTTTTAGATTAAATATATTTAATTATTTCACTCATTAACTGTTTGATACCTGATCAAAAAGGTTCGGTAATTATTTATTTTTTGTACCAAATAATATGTACGGAGTACTAAAATTTAAACTAAAAAGATAAAAATATTTTTGACAAATTCTAAAATCTTCGTAATCAATTTACAGTTCTACTTTTATTTCAATCCTTCATGAACATGGACAATATCTATATTAAAACTAACAAAACATCAACCGAGTGTTACCGACGTTTACCAATTAAGCTCGAAATCATTTATATTCCCTTTCTATATATAAACAGTTTTAAAATAGAAAAGTTAATTACTAAAACAAATATATTATATATTTTTAAACAAATAGATTTAATATAACTTTATATATTTACAAATAATATTTATATACATATTTATATATATCTATATATTCTATAGTTTCCATTAATAGCATTTTATTTTACAATATAAATCCTAATAATCATATTATATAATATTCTAAATTATATTTCAAATTATAAATACCTATTTAAATATATATGTTATCTATTTACAAATAGTTGTTCGTGAATCATCGGGAATGGTCGAAAGTCAAACAAATATATGAAACAGTTCAAAATATTTGTGACTCAACATTACAGACTTTGCTTATCGTGTCAAAATCATATAAAGATTAAGTTTAAATTTGGTCGAAAATTCCCGAGTCGTCACAGTACCTACCCGTTAAAGAAATTTCGTCCCGAAATTTGATTTGGATGGTCATGGTTGACAATAAGTATGTTTTCATGACGAAAATGAGTTGACAAATAGAGTTTCATCATAATTGAGTAACATGGATAAAACAATTCGATTATTTGAAACGTATGAGTGAAGCTATCACAAAATATTGAGATAGAGATTTAATTTTTGACGTAGTCATGGTAAATTTCTGGAATTCAAGGGATTTAGAGAAAATCTTCATAATAAAATTTGATGCTTCGGTAATTAAGAAAATTAGGATTCTCTTTGGTTAAATTCAATGATCTGTCTCGATTGCTCTGTCGGATATTTCACTATAAATCCACTCCCTTCTTTATATTTTGGAGTTTCATACTTTTGTTTTCTCTTCTCGACTTTTAAGTCAAGCGAATAATGGTCCAGAATTCGTAAGTATGGAGTTTCGAATGAACTTAATGTTCTAAACGAGAAAGAACGTAATAGCACGATTTGATTTGTCAAATTACCAGAATCACTGAGAATAGAACTATCAAGAATATATTTTCTTGATATGTTCAGAAGTTAATCAGAATGAAAGAGTTATGTAACATGACACATGATGACGTTATAATCTGTGAATCATCATCTTCTATTTAGAAACTCAGCATGACTTACTGTAATATAATCACGTTGATCAAGTGTCATTATATTATACTAACTCATGAATCAGTTCCCAACATTACTTCAATAACATTCATATTTTAAGCTCGAAAGTTTACAGAATATAGAAACTAACAATTTCTATATGATGTAACACTGATAGCACGAAGAGATTAATGATTTCAGATAAGAATAGTTATGAAAAAATCTTCAGAAATATGGAGGATATTTAAAATGAAAGATACGATGATATCTTGGAATTTCTAATATCGAAGGAAGGTGAAGAAAATTTGTCCGCGAGAGTTTGGAGTCAGAAGCAAGGTATTCGCTAAAGATTTCATCAGAAATAGAATCATCAGGATTCTTAATGTACAAGTTTAGTCCTTGTGATTTGTTCAGAGACTCCTTCGTAGTTTGCTCAATCAGTTTTTCAGTTTCAAACTTTTTCTGAGCTTTGCCAACATACAATTCTTTATCATCAACTTTTGGCTGTTGAGGTCGTTTACAGTTTTTGTTGCTTCATTCAACTTTTCAAAATTCAGAGCATTAATTCGCAGACTGGGTGCTTTTCAAAATTTCAGAATGGAAGATCATAGTTCTAAGAGATAAATGTTATATGGATACATATAACTGTTGATGTGGAAACGCTGCGAGATTTGAAATACTGATTGCTGTTTCTCGGTAATTGGTATGGCTATTCTCGTCATAAGATTTGGATAAGTATATGATAGGGTTTCGATAAATATACTGATTTTTCGAAAAGTCAAAGATCAATGAAGCTGTTGGTAAGTTTACTGCTAATGTAGTAAAATATAAACGGTTCTCCGGTAACGATGATGAAAGGCATCATGATTATAATAAGGCTAATCCGAATGAAAGGTCGAAATTGATTTGCTGAAGCTGTGACAAAATTGGCTAATTTGGAGAGGGATTGCAAAGTTATTTTCGGTAATAACAACGCCAAAGGAGCTAACACAGATACATGTTAAACGTTTACTCAGGTTCCGAGTGTTTTCAGGTGCATAACTTTATGCATCAATATTTTCTTTGGTAGATGAAGTGCGGTTGATTCATCCTTTTGATTGAGGTGTTTTCGAGAATCATGAAAGGTTTGAACGTAGATTGTAATTGTCAAGATACAAATGAGTTTTAAGATGAAATCAAGTGGCAAGCTTGAAGAAATGTTTAGTTTCATATGTTATAATCAATATTTTAATTCATTTTAATTGTCCAATGTTATTAGTTCACAGTTGATAGTCCACAGTTAACAGTCTGATAATTCATATATAGTTTAATATATAATATTCAAATTAATTAATACGTATCGTGACCCGTGTACATGTCTCAGACTCGATCACAACTCAATGTATATATATTATTGTAGAATCAACCTCAACTCTGTATAGCTAACTCCAGCATTACTGCATATAGAGTGTCTATGGTTATTCCAAATAATATATATAGATGCATCGATATGATATGTCAAAACCTTGTATACGTGTCCCGATATTTAAATGCGTAAATAACAGTATTTAAATGACGATAAATAAAGTACGTAAAATAAATAACAGAAATTAAATGACGATAAATAAAATTGCAAGAATATAAATTGCGATAATTAAATTGCGATAAATAAAATGTAATCAATTAGCTAGGAACAGTTAGCTAGGAACAGTTAGCGTGGATTCTTAACAAAATTTTTCATAGTTAATTTGTTTGTTTCTAACAATTTTTATTTTTGTGTCCAATGTTTTCTTCATTATGCCACTTGTTGGATTCTGATAGATCAAAATCCGAATGTGAAATTGAATGAAAAGGGTTATTCTGCGGTAAACGGATACGTATATCGGTGGTTGTAAATAGGATAGTAAATGACTGTTGAATTAGATTTGAAAGAATGTACAGTGTACTTATTAATGTGAAATCTAAATATTCCTCGGGTATTACCTATCTGTTAAAATATTTTCATCATTAACAGTTTGTACAAAAGAATTTTTAATTACAATCTTTATGAAAATATATATACATATATATTTTCTTCAGATGTAATATAGATTTAATGAGTTAATATGATATTAATCTCATTTGATTTTTCGGATGGAACTTAGAATAAATAATCTCTAAAATATTAGAAATTACATAAGTCATGCAGAACGAAGATAATTGATGTAGAACGATACGTAGAAGGATGATTATGCTCGAGGTACAGAATGAGATGTTGAGGCATGGATTGTTGATGGTACTGTTGTTGTTGGTGATACTGGTGTTACCGGTGCTGTTGCTGAAGCTGGTAGGTTTTGCACCACGTTTTCCAAATTGATTACTCGAGCGCGAAGCTCGTTGACTTCTTCCATTATTCCCGGATGATTGACGGTCGGAACGAGTGGATGAATGAGATTCAGAATTTGAGATAGTATATAATCGTTGTGGGATATCCTGGCAATGAGGGTGAATATGGTGTTTTGGACAGGTTCGCCGGTAAGTGCTTCAGGTTCTTCACCAAGAGTGCAGGTTGGTGGGTGGAGAGGATTGCCTTCTTCTCGTTTCCATTGATTAAATCGACTACGAACCCATCAGATTAATTGGGGATGGCTGATTGGTTGATTCATTCTGGTGACACCGCTTTTGAAGCTTAGGTGAATATCCATGTCGGAATAGCTTTCGGAATAACTATCGAAATAGCTATCAAAATCTGAGGTACTCGAACTAGTTGAGGGATTCATCTCGTACGATCAGATGAAGGATTTTCGATATGAAATAGATTATAGGATGTAGATTAGTACCCTGCAATACATAATTTACATATGCATATATAATACTAAAATCCCATAATTTACGGAGGAATCTACGGAAGCTGTCAGGCAAAGTCTACAGTAGCAGATACGCTAAGATATGAATTAGCAAATACGCTAAGATATGAATTTTGTCTATACACTATTCATGCAATCAATGCAGTAAGATGTATCTAGACTAAGAATAATAAGCAAGTGATTCCCTAAGAATGATAAGCAGGTAATTTTCGACAAAAATGATAAGCAAAGCTTTTGACATGCAAACACGGTCGAAGTCCAGACCCACTAATGCATCTAAACAACTATCAGTTAGACACACTAATTCAAGACCTGGTTCGCTAAGACCACCACTCTGATACCACATGTCATACCCCGTCCTAAACTATCTGGACGAAGTCACCAACATCTGGTCCCATTGCGATGATTGACTCCAAATAATGTCTTTAAAATGAGCAAATGCACAGCGGAAGATTTCTTTCATACCTGAGAATAAACATGCTTTCAAGTGTCAACCAAAAGGTTGGTGAGTTCATAGGTTTATCATAAAACAATAAAAATTCATCATTTTGATAGACCACAAGATTTAAATCCTGCATGGTACAAATGGGCCCGAATCCTATACTCACATGTAATGTACATGCGATATCTTTTAAATACAGTACACCTTTCTCGTGTACGAAATCATCTTTCATAAATCTTAGTAACCGTACACATATCTTGTGCACAAAAATACCATACACATAACCTGTGTATAAAATCATTCTCTCGATACATAACATTCACTTTTCATTGCTTTCATAGCTTGGCTTGGTAACCGACCTTAACATATAATGCGCATAATAATATTCCCAAAACAGAACATCTCGTCTGTATAATAATCATATAAACTTCGAAGTACTAAACACCACGCCCACTAGCCCTTCCGTCTAGTGAACATTCTGGGTGGGGGTGTTAAACCCGGTAGCTACCTTTAGGATTCGCGTCAATTAGGCGTGCAGTAATTCTCAAAATTAGTGATGTTCCCTAATTCTTAAGTTACCAAGCAATAATTATCAGGGGAAAAATATTCATATCAATTGTGGCAATTATCACGTCCACATAATTCAATGGTGGCAATTATCACGTCCACATAATTCATTCGAGGAATGTTTTGTTTGTGTCTATCTCGTCAAACACTTATAAAAGCATTTCATATATTCGCAGTTCAAAATGTATTTCAAAAGCATTTAATAAGCAGTTGTAAAAGTAGCGCATGTATTCTCAGTCCCAAAAATGTAAAGAGTAAAAGGGAATCAAATGAACTCACAATACGATATTTTGTAGTAAAAATATGCATACGACGGAACTGAACAATGCAAGGTTGGCCTCGGATTCAAGAACGTATATCATTTATATGTATATTAACACATATAATGATAATCGAACAAATTTAGGTATTATTATTAATTGTTATTTTAGTAACTTGTACGTTTCATTAATAACTAAATTAACTATATTTATTTTTTATATACATTAAATAGATAATTAATATTTATTACAAACATATTAATATAGTTATGTTTTATGTAAATAATATATCTTTATATAGAGAATCTTTATTTGATATATTAATAATACTAATAATAATAATAATAATAATGATAAAAATAACAATATTAGTGTTAGAAATAATAAAAATGATAACAAAAATAATAATGATAAAAATAATGATAATTTTAATAATAATAATAATAATGATAGTTCTAATAATAAAAATGATAATTTTTATAAAAAAAAATTAGTTTCAATAACAATACTACTTACATTAAAAATGATAATAATAATAATAATAATAATAATAATAATAATAATAATAATAATAATAATAATAATAATAATAATAATAATAATAATAATAATAATAATAATAATAATAATAAAAATGAGTAATAAATAAACTACCTCAAAGAAGTAGTCATAAAAAAATGCCCAAGTCCGGGTTTGAACCCGCGACGTCCCGCTAACCCAACAACACACTAACCATCTGCTCTATCTTGCTTTTCTGATTATATATGCATCCTAATTTTATTTAACCCATGTTTCTTATTTCATCTTCTTCATAGCATTAATCGAATCCATCATAAACGATACCATTTCCATAATCATCATCTAATCTAATCATAACATCATAAATCTATAATCAATTCATCCGTAATCTTAAATTACCATCTTTATTGCATCCTTACTTCGTCACCCCCTTTCTCATCCTTTCATCGACATCATGGAAGTCATAAAATTCATTCATTCATGATAGTTTGTCATTAGTTTGGCCCAATTATGAAAACATGTACGACCCAATCAAAAATGACGACCCAAAACAATTCACAAACCCAATTTGCAAGTCCAATATATGAAAGAATAATGCTGCCCAATAATTTAAACAATTGGTTGTGGCCCAAACATAGTACCAAGTGGGTATTGCCTGTACAACCTAATGACATAGGAAAACAGAAAAAGTGAACACCATTTTCTTTCTTTAAACAGTCACCATATTTGGAACATCACTATCATCTTGATCATTACGGTTAACAGAAACAAAGATAAAAAAAATAGGAGAGTGTGGCTATGGGTTGCGAATGTTTTAAATGGGACAGAAGAAGAATAGAAGTTGCAACAGTTATGGGTTTCTTTTAGGTGGTGTTTAACATCTAATAACAACGAGAAAAATAGTGATATGGTTTAGGAATAGTTACGCAGTAACAAACAATAACAATGAAAGTGGTGATTTACGTTGTGGTGTTCACGAAGAAACAGAAGTAACAGTCCAACAGCCCTAGCTCGTTTGATACATAATTGAAACGGAAATAAGGTGACAAGTTGAAGGTGGGTTTATGGGACTTGTGGTTTTTGGGTTTTGAATTAAAAAAAACAGATCACAAGTATAGCGTAGTAGCAACAGTAGTTGTAATGGTGGTTTGATGATGGTTAAACGCGATCCTTTTACGACAGAAATAGAAGGATATGTGTAGCAGTAATTGTTTTAGTGTTTTGGTCATTTTACGAAGAAGAAGAAGAAGAAGAAGAGAGAGAGTAGAGAGAGTGATGGCGGTTCTTGGTGGTGGTTGTAGATTAAAGGTGGTGGATTAGGGTGATCCTTGGGTGGTGAAGATGGCGATAAGAACGTTTACAGATGATCGAGAGATGAGATCGTTGTGTTCTTAGTTGGCTAACCATTGCCATATATATGCATATTACATACATGTACATACAAACATAGTAATAATAAATAATAATATTTAATATTCCATTGAGAAAATAAACGTTTTTAAAAGGACTAGCAGCCATTCTCTTGTCATATACCTACCGACACTTTTCCCATGAAGTGCTATATCGTGCCCATTGCTAAACAGTTAATGTATAAAAGTGTTCCTAAAAATCCAAAATTTTTAGATTAAATATATTTAATTATTTCACTCATTAACTGTTTGAAACCTGATCAAAAAGGTTCGGTAATTATTTATTTTCGGTACCCAATAATATGTACGGAGTACTAAAATTTAAACTAAAAAGATAAAAATATTTTTGACAAATTCTAAAATCTTCGTAATCAATTTACAGTTCAACTTTTATTTCAATCCTTCATGAACATGGACAATATCTATATTAAAACTAACAAAATATCAACCGAGTGTTACCGACGTTTACCAATTAAGCTCGAAATCATTTATATTCCCTTTCTATATATAAACAGTTTTAAAATAGCAAAGTTAATTACTAAAACAAATATATTATATATTTTTAAACAAATAGATTTAATATAACTTTATATATTTACAAATAATATTTATATACATATTTATATATATCTATATATTCTATAGTTTCCATTAATAGCATTTTATTTTACAATATAATTCCTAATAATCATATTATATAATATTCTAAATTATATTTCAAATTATAAATACCTATTTAAATATATATGTTATCTATTTACAACTAGTTGTTCGTGAATTGTCGGGAATGGTCGAAAGTCAAACGAATATATGAAACAGTTCAAAATATTTGTGACTCAACATTACAGACTTTGCTTATCGTGTCGAAATCATATAAAGATTAAGTTTAAATTTGGTCAAAAATTCCCGGGTCGTCACAGTAGCCTAGACAATCATGGTGTATATATGTGTGTGAATGACGCGTTCGTCGTGTGTGGATTATATATATACAACACGGTGGTGGAGGAACTTCTAGTAAGCCCCAGTTCGATCAACTGGTGGTTAATGGTTTGGCCAAGCCGCCAGAGTCTCTGTAGACAGCACTTGGGTGATGTTTTGTGTGTTATGACTTGCATTCTGCTAATAGCAATGATGTGGATTTAGACAAGTATAAAGGTCTTTCGATTCCTAAAGTTATTTTAGTTACGAAAAGCTATGAAGAGAAAAGGTTAAAGAAACATGAAAAGCCTCGTTCTTGGAAACTTAAATCGTTTAATATGGAGGTTAAAGTGAGCGAGACTGGGGGTAGGGCAGATGAAGATAAAAAGAATAAGGAGTATGAAGAGTTTTTAAGAGATATTGAATAGAACCATGAGTTGAGATTTAACATATGATTGTATCGAGACAAGAAATATGAGCTGTCTTAAATAGGATCAGCAAGCGTCGATTTATTGACAATTTAACTGTCGCTTAGAGCCTAAATTAAACTGCAGGCAGGTTTAAAACCATGGAAATTTAATTCTATCATTTTCATGGCATCTCACCTTTTTTTAACCTACATTTTAGCCGGGGTCCATTCGAAAGAAATCTCTCTCTATTCATAAAATATTGGGGGAGGACTTTCTCTACTTTTGGGGTGTTTCACTCTATGTATAGAAAAGACTTCTATTAATTCTAAGATATGAGAATGATTGTCTATATCCTATCTCCCCACATATCTCATTTTTTTTAGCATTGAGTTTTGTTGTTATTGTTAAATGGGATCTCTAACCGTGAGGATGCACCATGCGTACCATTAAAGAACTGCTTGATGTCCTAAAATTAGGTTATGAAGAAATCGGAGATGCATAAGACGACAGTGGCGAAGCCAGAAAATTTGATCGATGGTGTCTGTAACGACCCTGGATTTTCCAACTTTTATTAATAATATTTATTATTAATACTTGCATTTTAATAAATGTATTTTTATACATTTACTTGTCACCATGATTGACTTTACAAGTCCCGACTTGTCTTTGTGACACACGCTTTTCACGAATAATATTTAGAATATAATTTACATTCATGATTAATTATTATTAATCATTTTTAATTAATTAATGCAAGTAGTTAATTACTTGGGCTATTTGTTACATACTTACACATGGGCTTTTGTTAATGGATTTGGACTTGGAAGCCCACCCTACTTTTCTTAATGGACTACTAGTAAGTCCACTATTATGCTAATGATGCATTAAGACTAAACAAGGATTAATTAAGTTTATGAGGAGACTTGTCACAAGCATGCTAGCACCAACTTTCCATGCATTTAACTTTAATCCATTTTAAGCTTACACCATCTCCCAACACTTGAAAGTTAGCTTTTGACCTTCCTCTTTGAGCCTCCAAAATCGTTGGCATTCATGGGTGGGGAGGGAGCTCAAATTTTCTTTTTTGTTACTTATTTACTAGCCTTTACTTCACTTCACACACACACAACATACTTACACTTATTTTCTCTCAACTTACTCTCTAAATTTGTAAGTATTACATCTTCTTCTTTTCTCTCTTTTTCCTTTGAAAAACTGAAACCATCATCATCAATTTGCTTGTTTTATTGTTTGTTGTTAAAGATCAAACTTTATAGTTTGTATCTTCATGAATCTTGTTTCTTCCATCTTTGTTTGATGAGAAATCAAGAACAAGGATCTAAGTTTCTATAACTTATGGTTCTACACTTAAGTATTATAAAGATTTAAAGTTCATAAGCTTTATAATCATACTTGTGTTCATGTTTTGTTAACTTAATGTTTAATTTCTTAAAGATCCAAGCTTTGGCTTGAATCTTCTTAAGTTAGTGATGGGATTCAATATTATATAATGTCCTTAAAGTAACATAATCACAAAACCAATTTTATGACAATAGAAGCAAGCGGAAGCATGATTTTTAAGAAAACAAGTTAGAAGGTTTAACCATATTAATTGAATCCCATGTATGCATCAAGTCATGAAAATATGCTTACAAATAATAACTAGGAAGTAAGAATGTATTTACCTCCTCAAGTTAATTGAGGGTGTGTATGAAGAACAAAGTGATGAACAATTTGTGTAAAAGCCCAAGCTTTTGATGCACCAACACTACCCTTAATGTAGTTAGGCTTTAGAACCTTAATGAGCTAGTGAACTAAGCTTGAAACCCACTTGTTTCTTCTACTAAAATCCGGACAGCAGCTGCCCAAATGATGATGACGAATGAAGTCTCAAAATGATGAAACCTCAAGGAGAAATACCTCAAACTTTTCACCAACACCTTGAAGTTTAGTTAGGATTTTATTGCACTAGGAAATGAGCTTTTATTCAACTCAAAACTCCCTTTCTTTCCCTTGTAAAAAACGGCCAGCAGCAGCACGAAAAACCATGGGAGAGTTTTATTATTACTTAATCTTTTATGCATGTAGATGTCTTTCTTTTTTTTCAAGATACAAGCATGCTCTTTTGGACTTGTGCCATCTTAAAATCAACAAAAAACAAAGCATGGGTGTGGTGTCTTGGGACACAAAAACCGTCCACCCCATGGGTGGTCAAAAGGGTTTTCATTTTTTTTATAAAACATGTTATTTATATACATGTAATAAAAACCCATGTTATTTGTTAAGTTAATTTCCTTTTATAAACCATTTTATAAAATATAGCACAACTTAATTATTTAAAACCTATAAATAATTAAATCCTCATCATATAAATTATCAAAATAATTTATCTCAAGTAATAATATTTTAGAAAACTGATTTTCTAAAATCCAAGTGTCGTGTATTCATTTAATGATCCATTCATTAAGATTAAATACGATTAAGGTGTCGGTAAGCTTGTTATTGGGTATGACCCGACTTGAATCATAACACATTAGCCACATTAATTTAATATGTCTCTCGGGCATACGAAATACCTTCAATCTCCCACTTGCACGAGAAACATAAGAAATTAATGCAAGTGATGGATACCACCTAACGACCGTCCATCACCCCCAATATGTTATGATTTTGTGCCATTCAATAACATCACCCCTTTCGAGTTCCCATCTCGAATATGAATAGGTGAACCTTTCATCATATCCTTTCGTCCTAGATGTCATGTTAAATCTAATAGATACAGAGTGATCACTCTCTTTTAGATTTAACTTTATTAGGCCTTAGACATCTGACTCTCAACGAATAAGAGGGACAAATTCCTTCTTGATTACATACGTCCTAAATATACACCTTGCATTATACCTGAGCTCCTCCTTGTGAACTACCATATTTCAGAATAGCGAAGGAAAGAATCAAGGCACAATACTTGGTGAATATCCGAACCCAATATGTATCTCATGTCAGAGGATACAATGATATTCGCCTTTAATCAAGATTACATGTGATCAACCACAAAGGCTCCATTTAGTAAATCTTGAGGGCGGGTCTTCCAATATTTGTATCCCACAAATATCTATGAACCTTGGTTGCAACCTTGCCCCACATTCATCCCGTTAATGTATACCAATCCAAGTTTATAATAGTCTAAACCTCACACTTGCTCCAACAAATGTGATCGACTACGGAATTTAGAATAATAACTTATTCATGGATAAAATATGCAAAATAGGAACATGACTCAAAATAAATTAATACCATAATTATATTAATGAGTTTGAACAATTTTGTTCCGTTACAATACTTAAAACAGATCATGACCAATCACTAGAATATCGAAGCCCTAATGCACAAACATGTCCATTATGTTTTGATCCATGTAAGAGCTTCGTGAGAGGATCCGCTATATTAAGATCTGTGTGAACTTTGCGAATACATATATTTCCCTTTTCAACTGCATCCCTTATGTAGTTGAATCTCCGCTCAATGTGACGTGTCTTTTGGTGAGCACAAGGTTCCTTGATTTGAGCAATCGCACCCTCGTTGTCACAAAAGATCTCAAGAGGGTCCTGAATGGAAGGGACTACTCCTAAGTCGTCGATGAATTTCTTTATCCATACAGCTTCCTGAGCTGCCAATGATGCGGCGATATACTCCGACTCTGTAGTGGATAGAGCAACAATATCCTGTTTTGAACTCTTCCAAGAGACCGCACCTCCATTTAACGTGAAGACATAATCGGATTGTGATCGAGAATCATCTCAATCAGTTTGGAAACTCGTGTCCACGTAACCTTTTATAGCGAGTTCCTCCTCACCAGACCCATATATTAGAAACATATCCTTAGTCCTCCTAAGGTATTTCAATATACTTTTAACGGCGATCCAATGGCTGTTACCTGGGTTGTTCTGGTATCTACTTGTCAAGCTAAGAGCGCATGACACATCCGGTCTAGTGCATATCATTGCATACATGATTGACCCAATAGCAGATGCATACGGGACTCTCTTCATTCTCTCTTGTTCATCTTTCGTGGTAGGACACTGAGATAAACTGAGAGGCGTTCCTCTTTGAATGGGTACCAAACCACTCTTAGAGTTCTGCATCTTGAACCTTTTCAAGACCTTTTTAATGTATGCACTTTGATTCAAACCTATCAGTTTCTTGGATCTATTCCTGTAGATCCCAATCCCCAAAATGTATTGTGCTTCTCCAAGATCCTTAATGGAGAAGCATTTACTTATCCAAGTTTTAACTCCTTGCATTGCCGGAATATCATTTCCAAATAACAATATATCATCCACATATAGTACAAGGAACATGATAGTGCTCCCACTAGCTTTCGTATATACACAAGCTTCATCACCATTTTTAATGAAGCCAAATTTCTCGGCTTCCTCATTAAAACGATGATTCCACATTCTAGATGCTTGTTTCAATCCGTAGATTGACTTTTTTAACTTGCATACCCTTTTAGGATATTTCGGATCAACAAAACCTTCAGGCTGAACCATATAGACATCTTCCTCAAGATGTCCATTTAGGAAAGCATTCTTGACATCCGTTTGCCATATTTCATAATCATAATGAGCAGCAATGGCAAGTAATATCCTAATAGACTTTAGCATTGCCACAGGCGAAAAAGTTTCATCATAGTCAACCCCTTGAGTTTGAGTGAAACCTTTTGCTACAAGTCTAGCTTTATATGTATCCAAGTTTCCATGTATGTCGGTTTTCATTTTGAAAAGCCATTTACAGTCTACTAGCCTTGAGCCAGTAGGTTGTTCAACAAGTTCCCAAACCTGATTGTCATACATGGATTGCATCTCAGCGTTCATGGCTTCCTGCCATTTATCCTTATCAATCCTTAATAAAGCATCTTGGTAGTTTGTTGGTTCATCTAAATCAACCACATAGCAACCATCCATGAGAAACCCATATCTCGTAGGAGGATTACTAATCCTACCAGATCTGCGAACGTCTTATGTATTTTGACCATCCATTTGATCATTCTCAACATTTTCATGTTGAGTGCTAGTGTCAGCCAATTATGTATCATCTACTTGATCTTGAACCTCTTCAAGATCTATCTTCCTTTCACTATTTCCTTCCATTAGGAACTTAGTTTCAAGGAATTCCGCCTTCCGAGCAACAAATACATTCTGCTCGGACGAATCTTAGAAATAATATCCCATATCATCCTTGGGATATCCTATGAAGATACACTTCATGGATCGAGCATTCAACTTATTAGGGACGTAACGCTTAGGATAAGCTTCACATCCCCATACCTTTAAGTATGATAGAGATGAAGGTTATCCAAACCACATCTCATGAGGAGTTCGTTCCACTTTCTAGGTTGGGACCATATTTAGAATACGAGCCGCGGAGCATAGACAATAACCCCAAAATGATAGTGGTAATGAACTTCTAGCCATCATAGATCGAACCATATCCATTAGGGTTCGGTTCCTCCTTTCGGAAACTCCATTAAGTTGTGGTGTCCCGGGTGGAGTAAGTTGCGAGATAATCCCACAACTTCTAAGATGGTCTTGGAAAGCATCGCCTAGGTATTCACCTCCTCTATCGGTACGAAGTACCTTGATTGTCTTGTTGAGTTGATTTTGTACTTCGTTTTGATATTCTTTGAATGCTTCAAAAGTTTCGTCCTTGTGTCTCAATAAGTAGACATATCCGAAACGACTGAAGTCATCAATGAAAGTAATGAAGTATCTTTCACCATTCCTAGTTATGGGCTTAAAGGGTCCACATACATCCGAATGTATTAATCCCAATAATTCCTTAGCCCTTTCATAGGTCCCTTTGAAAGGTGCTTTAGTCATTTTGCCTTGTAAACAAGATTCACATACATCAAACGAGTCTAGCTCATTTGATTTCAAAAGTCCATTCTTTTGAAGTGTATGCATTCGATTCTTGTTTATGTGACCAAGGCGACAATGCCATAAGTAGGAATCACACAAATCCCTTTTGAGTTTCTTGGTGTTTGCATGGTATATTGAGCTATTGTATGATGTGTCATCATGAACCAATTCATAAATACTATTCGAAGGCGAAGCCTTAAAATAGAACACATTATCTAAAGAAACATGGATGTCATCATTAATGAAATTAAGATTAAAACCATATTGTTTCAAACGGGATACAGACATAATGTTTCGTGATAAATTGGGTGCATACAAAACATTTTTCAAAGTAAGCTCCAAACCACTTGGAAGCTTTAAAACAAAGTCTCATTGAGCTTTCACTTGCACCCTTGCTCCATTTCCCATGAAGAGACTTGTTGTTCCCGCATCTTGATCACTTTTTTTGAACCCCTGCAAAGAATTGCAAATGTGAGTTCCACATCCTGTGTCTAATACCCATGTATTAGAAGAAGTAATACTAAGCTCAATGTATACCATATATACATTACCTGAGGTTTGCCCTGCATCCCTCTTTTCCTTCAACTCCTTAAGGTAGACCGGGCAGTTGTGTTTCTAGTGACCCATTTCACCGCAACCAAAGCACGGATCTTCCTTGGGGTTTGCTTTTCCGGCAACCTTTTGCTTCTTGTTGTTGTTGGTTGGGGTAACCATCTTCCCCTTTCCCTTGCCCTTGCCTAGGTAGGCGGGTCCTTTCCTCTTAGCCGCCTTCGGCTTAGAAGTGTTATTGTTTTTGGACCCGCCTTCATTGATCATAAACACGGGTAAAGCCCTTTTACCCATGCTTGCCTCTGCCGTCTTAAGCATGGCATGTAATTCGCCAATGCTTTTATCCCATCCATTCATTTGTAATTCATTACAAATGTGTCAAATCTCTTTGACAAGGAATTAAGGATAAGGTCCGTGGCTAATTCATTAGACACGTTGCAGTTTAGACGATTCGCTCGATCAATTAGGCTTTTCATCTTAAGGACATAAGATGAAACGGATTGGGAGTCATCCATCTGAAATGTCCCGTTCTTATTGATTAAAAACGTTCCATATTAATTGATTTCATTGCGAGGTTTTGACCTCTATATGAGACGTTTTTCAAAGACTGCATTCATTTTAAAACAAACCATAACCTTTATTTCATCAATAAAGGTTTAAAAAGCTTTACGTAGATTATCAAATAATGATAATCTAAAATATCATGTTTACACGCGACCATTACATAATGGTTTACAATACAAATATGTTACAACGAAATAAGTTTCTTGAATGCAGTTTTTACACAATATCATACAAGCATGGACTCCAAATCTCGTCCTTATTTAAGTATGCGACAGCGGAAGCTCTTAATATTCACCTGAGAATAAACATGCTTTAAACGTCAACAAAAATGTTGGTGAGTTATAGGTTTAACCTATATATATCAAATCGTAACAATAGACCACAAGATTTCATATTTCAATATACATCTCATACATAGAGATAAAAATCATTCATATGGTGAACACCTGGTAACCGACATTAACAAGATGCATATATAAGAATATCCCCATCATTCCGGGACACCCATCGGATATGATATAAATTTCGAAGTACTAAAGCATCCGGTACTTTGGATGGGTTTGTTAGGCCCAATAGATCTATCTTTAGGATTCGCGTCAATTAGGGTGTCTGTTCCCTAATTCTTAGATTACCAGACTTAATAAAAAGGGGCGTATTCGATTTTGATAATTCAACCATAGAATGTAGTTTCACGTACTTGTGTCTATTTTGTAAATCATTTATAAAACCTGCGTGTATTCTCATCCCAAAAATATTAGATTTTAAAAGTGGGACTATAACTCACTTTCACAGATTTTTACTTCGCCGGGAAGTAAGACTTGGCCACTGGTTGATTCACGAACCTATAACAATATATACATATATATAAAAGTATGTTCAAAATATATTTACAACACTTTTAATATATTTTGATGTTTTAAGTTTATTA
Organism: Rutidosis leptorrhynchoides; assembly: GCF_046630445.1. Classification (NCBI taxonomy): domain Eukaryota; kingdom Viridiplantae; phylum Streptophyta; class Magnoliopsida; order Asterales; family Asteraceae; genus Rutidosis; species Rutidosis leptorrhynchoides. The sequence continues at coordinate 350,219,765 of NC_092343.1, forward strand.
AGTCAGCTGTCCTCGTTAGTAACCTACAACTAGTTGTCCACAGTTAGATGTACAGAAATAAATCGATAAATATTATCTTGAATCAATCCACGACCCAGTGTATACGTATCTCAGTATTGATCACAACTCAAACTATATATATTTTGGAATCAACCTCAACCCTGTATAGCTAACTCCAACATTCACATATAGAGTGTCTATGGTTGTTCCGAAATATATATAGATGTGTCGACATGATAGGTCGAAACATTATATACGTGTCTATGGTATCTCAAGATTACATAATATACAATACAAGTTGATTAAGTTATGGTTGGAATAGATTTGTTACCAATTTTCACGTAGCTAAAATGAGAAAAACTTTCCAATCTTGTTTTACCCATAACTTCTTCATTTTAAATCCGTTTTGAGTGAATCAAATTGCTATGGTTTCATATTGAACTCTATTTTATGAATCTAAACAGAAAAAGTAGAGGTTTATAGTCTGAAAAATAAGTTACAAGTTGTTTTTGTAAAGGTAGTCATTTCAGTCGAAAGAACGACGTCTAGATGACCATTTTAGAAAACATACTTCCACTTTGAGTTTAACCATAAGTTTTGGATATAGTTTCATGTTCATAATAAAAATCATTTTCTCAAAATAACAACTTTTAAATCAAAGTTTATCATAGTTTTTAATTAACTAACCCAAAACAGCCCGCGGTGTTACTACGACGGCGTAAATCCAGTTTTACGGTGTTTTTCGTGTTTCCAGGTTTTAAATCATTAAGTTAGCATATCATATAGATATAGAACATGTGTTTAGTTTATTTTAAAAGTCAAGTTAGAAGGATTAACTTTTATTTGCGAACAAGTTTAGAATTAACTAAACTATGTTCTAGTGATTACAAGTTTAAACCTTCGAATAAGATAGCTTTATATGTATGAATAGAATGATGTTATGAACATCATTACTACCTCAAGTTCCTTGGATAAACCTACTGGAAATGGGAAAAATAGATCTAGCTTCAAAGGATCCTTGGATGGCTTGAAAGTTCTTGAAGCAGAATCATGACACGAAAACAAGTTCAAGTAAGATCATCACTTGAAATAAGATTGTTATAGTTATAGAAATTGAACCAAATTTGAATATGATTATTACCTTGTATTAGAATGATAACCTACTGTAAGAAACAAAGATTTCTTGAGGTTGGATGATCACCTTACAAGATTGGAAGTGAGCTAGCAAACTTGAAAGTATTCTTGATTTTATGAAACTAGAACTTTTGGAATTTATGAAGAACACTTAGAACTTGAAGATAGAACTTGAGAGAGATCAATTAGATGAAGAAAATTGAAGAATGAAAGTGTTTGTAGGTGTTTTTGGTCGTTGGTGTATGGATTAGATATAAAGGATATGTAATTTTGTTTTCATGTAAATAAGTCATGAATGATTACTCATATTTTTGTAATTTTATGAGATATTTCATGCTAGTTTCCAAATGATGGTTCCCACATGTGTTAGGTGACTCAAATGGGCTGCTAAGAGCTGATCATTGGAGTGTATATACTAATAGTACATACATCTAAAAGCTGTGTATTGTACGAGTACGAATACGGGTGCATACGAGTAGAATTGTTGATGAAACTGAACGAGGATGTAATTGTAAGCATTTTTGTTAAGTAGAAGTATTTTGATAAGTGTCTTGAAGTCTTTCAAAAGTGTATGAATACATATTAAAACACTACATGTATATACATTTTAACTGAGTCGTTAAGTCATCGTTAGTCGTTATATGTAAATGTTGTTTTGAAACCTTTAGGTTAACGATCTTGTTGAATGTTGTTAACCCATTGTTCATTATAACAAATGATATGTTAAATTGTTATATTATCATGATATTATGATATATAATATATCTTAGTATGATGTATATACAGTTAAATGTCGTTACAACGATAATCGTTACATATATGTCTCGTTTCGAAATCATTAAGTTAGTAGTCTTATTTTTACATATGTTTTTCATTGTTAATACACTTAATAATATATTTACTTATCATTTAACATAATTAACCAAGTGTATCAATATCTTAATATGATTCATATGTACCTAGTAAGACGTTATAACGATAATCGTTATATATATCGTTTTCGAGTTTCTTAAATTAATAGTCTCATTTTTATGTATATAACTCATTGTTAAAATACCTAATGAGATACATACTTATAATAAAATCATGTTAACTATATATATAACCATATATATGTCATCGTATAGTTTTTACAAGTTTTAACGTTCGTGAATCACCGGTCAACTTGGGTGGTCAATTGTCTATATGAAACCTATTTCAATTAATCAAGTCTTAACAAGTTTGATTGCTTAACATGTTGGAAACACTTAATCATGTAAATAACAATTTCATTTAATATATATATAAACATGGAAAAGTTCGGGTCACTACACCATCCGACATGCATGAAGCGCTCGGACCTTTTCAAAGCGCCCGACACGAGCTTGTTAAAGGAACATCTCCTTCAATTGTGTGATCATGTCATATGCACTATGATGCTCGAATTCCTTTTGGAGTTCTGGTATCATAGTCCCAAGCATGAGGAAAGAAACTTGCAACGAATCGGTGCAATATTTCTCCCAATAAGCCATGCCTTCCGTATCATCCTCGTCCGATTGATCAGGAATGGGGTCTTCCAACACATACGCCCTATCCTCAAGTTTGAGGACAATTCTTAGATTGCGGAACCAATCCATGAAGTTCGTATGGTTGAGTTTTTCCTTTTTGAGGATTGACCTCAATGATAGGTTGTTAAAGTTGATAGGTGCATTTGGAATGTTGTTGTTGTTATTGGGGGCCATCTACAAAATTTAATAAAGTTGTTTAAGTATTAATTTTAATTTAACAATCAATACCATTTAAATCCAATTGATATTCATTAAATTTTAGAATCCAACGGTAAACCAAATTTTGATTAGGTGACCTTTATCCCGTCATTTGATTTAGCTAGGTAGTCATTATATGACAATTGAAATCCTTTTGCAACTTCTAAGTTATGGGATCATGCAATCCTTTTACATGGCATATTATCCCATCAACGCCTATTTGTTTATCATGCTTTGGTGACCCTAAGTTCATGATTCCTAAATCAAGTTGTCCTACTTGTGTAAACGTGTAAATTTAACATACAAGTGGTTAGGTGACCTTTATCCCACAAGTGTGCGAAATTTACCTTAATCATATTAGTTTGCTCATAACGGTTAGGTGACCTTTATCCCATTATGAGTTCCCTAATATTTTTAAGTATTGCACAAAGGATGGCGTTTAACTTGTTTATCTTGTTAATAAGGGATTTTAAGTTTTCATTATTTCTAGTTTAAGAAAACAATTGTACCATACGCCAACATGCATTTAGTGTATGGTTTATTTGAAAATCCATTTTCATGTCTTGTAATTAAGCCAATTACTTGATATAAACCATTTTATGTATATGATCCTTATCATGTTCTTAATAACCGTTTATTAATGTCCTTTTAGTCATTTCAATTTAACCGATTAAATTGTAGTTTGGTAAATTTCATGTTGTTAATAATTTAACCAATTAAATTGTAGTTTTGCTTGTAGTTAACTTGTGTGATAACTTGTTGTAGTAACATACACAATTCACAATCATACAAGAAATTAAAACAACCACGCATTCAAAACAAATGTTCACAATCAAGCCTTTTGGTAGACATTTTGTTTAACCGAAAACAAAATGCCACTAGTCAATGGGTAAAACACAAAGTAAGAGGTTTTAACCTCCCACTTAACCTTGCATCCACATGCTTTTTGTGTTCTTCCTTGTGATCTTCATGCATCTTCATCTTGTTACAAAATATATCCTAATACATTTTGTCTAGAAAATGAAAATACAACCTAATCTATTTTACATGCCAAATATAAAATAAATTACATAACCAAATGAATATTATTACAAACCAATTGAATGAATAATTACAACCATATTGAAATTAACAAATCAACCAAACAAACATTCATTCAACCACAAGGTCTTGGCTATGATTGTGAACAACAACATATGAACAAATGTGACCAATTTGCAAGTTCCAAACCCTCTTGGAACCTCCAAGAATTCGGCCACCATATCAAACCCACCCAAACCCAACAATTTTTATATTCCATTTTCATGCATGTACATGGAATGCAAATATAGTGGGTTTAAAGACCATATAAGAAGCATAATCCATAGACTTCGGCTCTGATACCATTGATGGGATTCAATATTATAACATTTCCTTAATGTAACATAATCACAAAACCAATTTTATGACAATAGAAGCAAGCGGAAGCATGATTTTTAAGAAAACAAGTTAGAAGGTTTAACCATATTAATTGAATCCCATGTATGCATCAAGTCATGAAAATATGCTTACAAATAATAACTAGGAAGTAAGAATGTATTTACCTCCTCAAGTTAATTGAGGGTGTGTATGAAGAACAAAGTGATGAACAATTTGTGTAAAAGCCCAAGCTTTTGATGCACCAACACTACCCTTAATGTAGTTAGGCTTTAGAACCTTAATGAGCTAGTGAACCAAGCTTGAAACCCACTTGTTTCTTCTACTAAAATCCGGACAGTAGCTGCCCAAATGATGATGACGAATGAAGTCTCAAAATGATGAAACCTCAAGGAGAAATACCCCAAACTTTTCACCAACACCTTGAAGTTTAGTTAGGATTTTATTGCACTAGGAAATGAGCTTTTATTCAACTCAAAACTCCCTTTCTTTCCCTTGTAAAAAAAGGCCAGTAGCAGCAGGAAAAACCATGGGAGAGTTTTATTATTACTTAATCTTTTATGCATGTAGAAGTCTCTCTCTTATTTTCAAGATACAAGCATGCTCTTTTGGACTTGTGCCATCTTAAAATCAACAAAAAACAAAGCATGGGTGTGGTGTCTTGGGACACAAAAACCGTCCACCCCATGGGTGGTCAAAAGGGTTTTCATTTTTTTTATAAAACATGTTATTTATATACATGTAATAAAAACCCATGTTATTTGTTAAGTTAATTTCCTTTTATAAACCATTTTATAAAATATAACACAACTTAATTATTTAATACCTATAAATAATTAAATCATCATCATATAAATTATCCAAATAATTTATCTCAAGTAATAATATTTTAGAAAACCGATTTTCTAAAATCCAAGTGTCGCGTATTCATTTAATGATCCATTCATTAAGATTAAATATGATTAAGGTGTCGGTAAGCTTGTTATTGGGTATGACCCGACTTGGATCATAACACATTAGCCACATTAATTTAATATGTCTCTCGGGTATACGAAATACCTTCAGTTAGAAACAAAAATGAACTTGTTACTTGTAGATATAGTTTAATTCTTTCTTTTGTAAGTATTTAATTTCGTGTTTGTATTTATTTTGGTCAAGTGTTACTAGTTAATCTTGATCTCATTTTTTTTAAACTAAAATTAAACTTTGTAAGTTCAAGAACATGCAAGTATAACTTTCTAGTTATAACTTTATACACTTATGTAAGATCTAATTCTATAGCTTATGGTCTTCCGAATTTGTTGTAAACAAGAGCTTATAAGCTTATATACATTTTACAAGATAAAAATCTAACTTTCATAACTTATGGTTTTATTAAAGTGAAGATCCAAGTTCTACAATGTAGGATCTAGCTTAAGAACACTAGATCTAGACTTTCTAGTCTAGGATCTTTAATATCTAGCTAAGATCTAAGTTCTACAACTTAAGATCTTATTTATTTAGTTTACTTTCAAGTTTATAGCTTAATATTACTACTAGAACTCATGTATGTGTCGGATCTAAGATCTTAATGTAACTTTAGTTCATCAACCTACTTACAACCCATAAATGAGTTGTGCTACTTATCTTAGACATACACTAGTGTCATGACGGTCAAAATTTGGTTAAGGTGATGCAAACACATCAACGAGTTGTACACTTGAAGCTACAAGCATCAAGGATGAGAACCGTGATGAGCATCAAGCACCAAGAACCCACCGGAACACTTTACTTACAGTTTTTTGGAACTAATCAGTAACCTGAGCTACTGGAAAAGTTAATTTCCAGAATTTTCGGTTCGAGTAGATGACTTTTCGTTTAAGACTCGTCTTAATCCGATTTACGGTTTAGGATTTATAGCCATCCGAAAGTCACTACACCCTTTTTACGTTGTGCTGAAATTTCTGACGTACTCGCACTTAAACCGTCGCCACGGTCAAAGAAGACGAGTTTCGTTCTGAATTTTGGTCAGCAACTAGTGGACTCACATACGGAGCCATAACCACTGATTATACGTCTTTTCGATTTACGTAGAGGTCGTAGCAGCTGATCAAATTCAGCCTTTGTTTCGATCTCTATTCTTGATTGAAAACTTACTTTACTCTTTTGTTTGATGATGAATGATGATGATACTTAAGGCCTAATTTACATACTTCTAAACCTTTGGGAACGATTTACTGACTTAGTAACTTTTGACTTAGGTTGAGGACTTTTCGGACCAACTACTTGCCTACTTATCTCATATTGACTTAACTACTTTTCACTGTGAGTTATAGCATCCCTTTTCACTTTAACTATTTTGGGAACTGAGAATACATGTGCATTTTACATTTTACAAACTAGGCACGAGTACTTAAACTTTATATATGTGTGGGTTATACAACGGCATAAACTTTCCCCTTAGCTCGGTAACGTTTAGTCATTGGTCTTTGAACCGTTGAACGCGAATCCTAGATATGGATCCATAGGGTTTGACATCCCCACTCGGGCTAGTCGCACTAGCATTTAACGGGTGTTTAATACTTCGTAAACTTACGCACTCGCCAAGTGTACTTTTAGGGGGTGATGATTACATTAAGTTAGTTACCAAGTGCCCACGGTTAAACATATACTTTATCATACTGATTTGAATTACTAATTTAAACTGCTGGTTGAAGCACTGAAATCTCGTGGCCTACATTACATTACTGATTACAAACAAACTATAGCTCACCAACATTCGTGTTGAATTTTTAAGCATGTTTTTCTCAGGTGCTTAAACGTTGTTGCTTCCGCTGTTAGATTTGCAGTCTTGGTGTTACAAACTTGATGTGTTAGACTTCCGATGCACTACTTAGAGATGTCTCAATCATAGAACTTTTATTTTGCATTTGTAACTTACGTTATTTCAAACAATGGCTTTGTATCGACCTTTGGGTCACGTACTTATGTTTATGCTTCTATTCATAGGAAGCACGTCATCTTTTGTAAAACGCTATTTTTTCATGAATGCAAAACTAGTTTTCAAATAGCATATAGTGTGTGACCTTGTAATGATCTGATTGTTGATGATCCGTACACGATGGTTTTGTACGGGGTGTCACATTTGGTATCAAAGCATTGGTTGTAGGGAATTAGGTTGCATTAGTGAGTCTTGAACGAGTCGAGTAGGATTCGCTAATAGGACTAATCTACAACTTGCTCGTTTACTTGTTTCTGCGGAACCTGCTGCATGCTACTGTGTTATATTACTGCATGTTACTGCTTACTACTACTGCATGCCACTACTTACTTCTACTGCTGTATGAACTTGTTGCATGCTACCGTTTCCTTTTACTGCTATGTAAACTCACTGTATGCTTTTGCTTATTCTCGCTACTGCATACTACTATCTGCTCTTAGCATGTTACCTTGGTATGATACTGTCATTGTTGCCATGCTACATACTGTTGTAGACGATCTAGGCTGCTATTGTCGATATGTCTGATTATGCTCTTGCTACATGCCTGCTATTCGTTGTACCGACTTGGAGAACTTATCCTTCCCAGTTCAGATGTTTTCTGAACTACTTTTCCCACTCGTCTAACCCTAAGAACTAGAAATGTAATCCACCTGTTACTGTTGTTCCATCGTTTCAGAGATCGAAACATTACTTCACGCAATCTAGAAGGAGTAACCCTCGGATTACACGCCCACTAAAGTTGATCCTCGGAGGAGGACATATGCAAGCACTTTTCGGAGTAACCGCACCCCGAGCTCACTCTAATTAGCCAAGTACAACGTATGAACATTAGAAGGCTGTTCAGTTTCCGTGAGTTAACTCTTATCCCGTACGCTTTCATGACCCTCACTTATCTCTTTCACTGCTTGACGATCTAACGACACCTCTGGACTTAGGTCCCTGACACTCCTTAGGCATTGGAGAAGTCGGAAATACATCTCCTTTCACAAGGACAGAATGCCTTCTACAGATTCTCAGCCATACCCAAAGACTTGAGAGTTTCCTCGAGACATATCGTATCACTACTTGCTACACGTACAACTCGACACGAGACCCAGATTGAATTTCTAGAAAGGAACCTAACGACGTTCCTTGAACCCGAACATTTTGAAGAAATTTTGGGACATTTAGGCATTGATGCATGACCTACGGAACCTACGTGACCGCACCAAGAAATCGTGAGATTAATTACGTAGATTCTGTTTTGAGATAGCATAGATAAAGCACCGTTAGATGAAGTTGAGTAGAACTGGAAGTGATCACGTTACATTGACCATATGGAATGATATTGGAATGAACGTACAATTTAGTACAATATAATGAAGCCAGGCCAGCGTGATTATATTGAGGTAAATCATGCAGAAGTTCCAATGTTACTACATGAGGAATATGAGGTGATCCAGGGAAAAATTTTGGCAGGGATCACTTGAGCATACGCATTGTAGTCTGTTAAAGGTCGGGAAGGAATAACCACGTAGCCGAGATACTGTACCAAAAGGGCCTTGATTGCAGAATTGATAATCCGAAAATTTGTTATAGATATCGACACCCTGGACATTTAAGGAAAAAGTTCCCGTATAGGAAAAACTTTAAACTTACCTGCGGTAAAGTAATCGTTATGGAGACTCGCATGGAAATCCTGATTTTAGCTAGGGTACGTTTCGTCACAACGTTTTATTGTTTTGGAGTTGTTTAATACCAGAACGATAGAAACCTTATACCTAAGAACCTTAGCGTTATGAATAATAAGCCATTAACAACCATGAGGGTTAAGTATTCTATAGGACAAGCAAATGGTCAGCTGGTGGAGATAGAGGAATAATTTAAGGTAGTACCTTAAAATTAACAGGTGGGTCATTTGGAGATGACCTCATATTAACAAAACTTGGAAGTTTTAATGTAGTAGTTGAAAAGGATTAGTTACCTACGCACAAACAAATGATATTTGTGAAGGTTGATAGAATTTTTCGCGACAGTATAATAAGATTTGATTGGAATGAACCTTAAGAATAACCTAATACCCATCAAGTTAGGAAGCTTTGATGAAATAGTTGGAACAAACTGGCTTTCAAGGATGAAAGCGAAAGTTATTTATAGTGAGAAAATTTTGCGTATACCTCGCGAGAATGGTAAGCTAAAATTCACCTGGGTTACTTCAACAGCCCGAAATCCCACAATGGAAATGGGAAAGAATAACGATGAATTTCCTCACAAAGTTACCGAAAATGGTAGGCGGTTAGGATATCATCTGGGTTATTATTGACCATCTCACCAAGTCTGCTCACTTTCTAGCCATTAGAGAGACCGATACGATGGACAAACTTGCACAACAATACCGAAAGGAAATTGTATCCCGTCACTTCAGCAATTCAAATTCTATATTAAAGATTATCCAAGAATCTTATTTGATACTCATCCTTACGCGACTCTAAATCCTAACTTATTACGAGAAATTACTTATTCGATAATAATCACAACATCATCCTTCTTACTTCGATATTAATCATACCAGTTCGAAATTTTCCTAAAATTAATGAGTGGTTAATTCTCATCCTCATACTCCCCCATTCGTATCTCACTTATAAGCAACAACTTCACACTTAAGCATTTTCGGTCAAAGGACTTGTGCCCTACTAATAGTCATCAACCACATTTAAATCCAACAGTTTTCATTACCTCGTAACATTTTTGCTCAAATATCACCCGAGATTTTCAAAAGTCTTTTACTCGGTTCTCATCAATCTTTTTCCAACTTGTAACCTCCGAAATATGAAAATGTTGTTTGCCAAAATTTTACATACACTGTTTTACTGTGCGATCCTCTCAAAGTTTTGTAAAAAAAATAAATAAATAAATTTATTATATTTACCATACGTGCAAATTTTAGAAACCGTATATGTTAAAGTAAATAATTACCTATTTTGACTAGTACATGTGAGAATTTTACTTTCATTTTTACAAATCCATTCTTTTAATCAAAAGATATTTTACTTAAAATAGTCTATATTTACTAAGAACTTCGTTTCTTTTCTTACATTGTCACCTTAAACGATTTCGATAAAATTTTCATTGCTTTCTATATAAATTTTTTTCATGTTATTCGTATCCAAGTCATCATGAAGACTTTACAACCGTCGAAATCGAGAGATTCATGTGTGTATGTGTTGAAGACACTTACTGTCACGTCATTCAGAGCCTTTGGGCATCCACTAACACTTTGTAACACCCTGTTTCTATTTCTGTCTTTTCAGTTATATGGGATGCCGTCCAGAATGGGGGACGCCATCCAGCAGTGAAGGACTGGACGCCGTCCAGAATGTTGGATGCCGTCCAGAATGTTGGACGCCGTCCAACTTGTCTGTCGGGCCAGTTGTTTTACTTTGAGATATTTAGAGGGGCAAAATGGTATTTTCACATATGGAACGAGTTAAGGCCACAAGATCAGTTCTAGGAGCCTCATTTGCTCCACTATCACCCTCACAAACCCTCTCATCTTGTTCTAGTGAGAGAGTAAGAGTTTAGAGAGAGAGAGAGAGAGCTTGATTTGGAGAAGGACTCCGATTCTCACCAAAGCTCGGGTTTTAAAGTTGTTCATCTCGCTGCTAGCTACGTTGTGGTGGTATTGGTAAGCTCAAACTCCGAATTTCATTTGTTAGATTTGATATTCAAGTTAGGGTTTTGAGATAGTTTATTGTAAAACCCTTTTAGATGATGAAGTGGGTTCATGGTGACTAGTTAGTCTTGTCACTTGGCGGGTTTTGGGTTGGTTGACGATTTGGCCTTGATTAGGCTTTGATCTTGAGTTTAATCACTAGGTTTAGTGATTATGGAAGTGTTGGAACACTTTTGGTTGTGTTTGGTTAACTAATTTTGAAATGGGTCAAAATTAGGGTTTTGGTGTCAAAATGGGTATGACACGTGTTTAACACTTGTGTTTGGCGTATTAGGACCATTGTCACTATTGTTAGTGATTATTGGTTAGTTTGAGCGCGTTTTGTGCTTGAAAGTGCATTTGGGTCGAATTTGCACTAAGTGTCAAATGGGTTGGTTTGTAAGTCAACCCTAATTGTGTTGTGTGTTTTGTGATAATGGAATATGTACTTTCCATTGACGGGTTGCGGATTATTCGGTGGAACAGGCGATAAGGTGAGTGTGAATATCCTATATGCATATGTATATGTAGGATGGGTGCGGGTCGGGTGAAGTGGTTCTCGGTTATATAGCTCACTTCACATATAGGTGGAATTGATGGACTTGTGTACATGTCCAACTGGCACGGATGTAGGTTTTGGTTGACCACCTTTGGCGAGGTGCACACTTCGTGTGTACATTATCACATGGGCTTGTGAGTGGAATAATTATATACGTATGTATATGAGTTATTTATTTGTGTGGTATGGGTTGAAGTCCGATGCTGACGATACCATACCCTAGAGTATATTTGTGATGTTGATGAGGGTTTAAAGTTCATTGATGACGATACCTCATACGTATGGAATTAAAGTTCGATGTTGACGATGTCATACGATTATTGTAGTGACGTTGATGAGGGTTTAAAGTTCTTTGTTGACGATACCTCATATGTGGGTTTAAAGTTCGGTGTTGACGATACCACATTAATATAGGCGAATGGGATTTAAGTTCGATGTTGACGATACCATTCGTTGGGCTAGCCATGAGATCTTGAGTACTATGGATGTTGTGAACATCGATGTTTGTCGTATTGTTATATATATATATATATATATATATATATATATATATATATATATATATATATATATATATATATATATATATATATATATTAATGTATTGTTGTGGTGTAGCTAAACCTTCCGGTGTAGCTTATTGGCGTTGTTCATATCGTCGTTGGTGAACTTATATTTTGTTGATGTATCTTTAGCTCGTTGCTTAGTGATCATACGGTATGTTTAGTATTAGCTTTCCTTTATGCTTGGATGCTCCGGTATGCGGTATTTGATATTTTGGGGCGTGTACATTTTATGCATATATATGTATGTAGTATATTTCCACTCACTAAGCGTTAGCTTACCCTCTCGTTGTTGGTATTTTTATAGGTTCGCATGCTTGGCGGCTCGGGTGAGCTTGGGGATTAGAGATCTTGGCTAGGTTGCTTTAGAAGATCTTGCTTTTGTACTCGATTAGGATTTGGGTAGCGTAGTCCGAAATCACCATGCTCGGTTTTGGTTGGAAACTAAACTATTCGGGTCGTGTATGTCCGTTTGGACAATTAATCAATGTATTAAATGTTTTAAGGTTTATTAAACCTTCTATTGTATTAAAGATGTTTATGGAAACACAATTAGGACCTAAAGTACTATTTAACGCGTATTAAAAGGAAAAAAATTTATGGGCCGGTTTTAATACGGGTTGGGTCTTTACAAGTGGTATCAGAGCATGGTCTAAGGGATTTAGGTGACTTGAGATAGGTGCCTAGACTAAGACTTTTGTGTGTGCTTAATTTGTTGCGGGACTTGTAGGATTACGGGTCGGAATGGGTTATAGTTAGTGCCTTGTTTATAGGTGGACTAACGTTTATATTAGTAATGCGGATATTATTAATATACTATTGTGTTGTGATAATAATTCTCGCGTGTGTTTATATCGCGTAGAATTTTGTTTGTGTTTGTTTATATCATCGAGCGAGGCGGTCATTGTACTAACGAGTTGATACGGCGTGTATGCATAATAAGGACTTGCAAACCTTATTACGGGTGCAAATCGTGTCTAGCAAGTGATGTACGAGGAGTGTTTAGCAAGATGGAGCGGTATTGGGTTTGTGCTTTATAAGTTCGTGATCTAATCGCTTTTGCATTCCTTAGAATGGCGACGGGAAACGGGAACGAGACGAACGATTTGGAGTTAAACGCTAGAGTTACGGCCGCCGTTGTGGAGCAAATGAGTACGTTTCGAGAAGAAATGGAAAGGAAGTATTCCGAACTTCAAAGTAGTGGTGAAATGGAGCGTTGTCTTAAGAGCTTCATGAGGACTAAACCCCTGATGTATGACGGGAAACCAGATCCTTTGATAAGCACAACTTGAGTCTCGGATGTCGAAGGGTGTTTTCGTACTATTGAATACCCTCCCGAGAAAAAGACGAGACTCGCTACTAGTTTGTTACGGGGTAGGGCGAAGGATTGGTTGGATGGTAAGATTGATCTTGTCAGTGGTGAACTGTTTATGGCGTTATCATGGGACGAGTTTAAGAAGGAATTCTTCGAGGAGTTCCAGACTTCGGCCGACTTGTCGGAATTGCGTAATGAGTTGCGAAATTTGCAACAGGGTTCTATGGATTTGAATACTCTCAAGACGACCTTTATGGCGAAGGCTCATTTTTGCCCGGAGTATTTAGGGAATGATCGTTTGTTGATGGAGCATTTCTATCGGACCTTGAATGATGACTTGAAGAGTAAAATTAGCCGAGGTCAAGCGAAATCATTTGCGGAATTATTCGACTTGGATAGAGGTTTCGAGTCGTATTCGCGATCCAAGAAGGGTGTACCTTCAAGTGAGAGAAGGGTTTTTTCGTATGGTGCTTCGAGTAAGAGGACTAAGGGTCCGAGCGTGAGCACGGGTGGTACGCGGATGAGTATATTGGATTCTAGTGCGCCTAGATGTTACAATTGTAGCGTGAGGGGTCCAAGTCTTGGGAATGTTCGGTACCAAAGGGTGATGGCATGGTGTGCTTCATTTGCCAAAAAGAAGGACATCGTAAGTCAGAATGTCCCAAGTTAGCGGGGACGGGTGCGGCAAGGAGACGTTAAGGTACATTTCGTTTTAATAAATATGTCCTTTGATTATTTATTATGTGTCGTTGAGTTTAAGTTGGTTAAATGCATTGTGTTGTGCATGATGTTGTTGTTATGGGTGATGTTCTTAATGGAAGTACCCTATGGTGACGTTTGATTGTCGGGCGAAGGGCGTAAGACTTGGTGCAACCAAGCATTCCTTAGTATTTGGGAAATGTATCTACCAAACCATGGGAATGGGTTTTCGTGTTCGGTTGTTAAGCGCGTGTTCGCTTTTGTGTTGGAGTTGATGAACCATGAGGTTCGACGGGTGGGATGAAAACCTTGAGATCGAGTGTTTTGGATCTCGATGTATGTTGGTAAAGGAGTCTACGTGACGCGACATTAGGTGCCTCTTTTATACCTACTAGCATGGTGTTCGACTCCGATTATGTTATGGTTACATTGTACTTAGGGTACCGAGGTGAAACCCTTGGGTACATGAGTGACTAGGTGAAGTTGACAAACTATAGCAATTGGATGATTGCGAGAGTAGATTTTGTGTAATTTGCGGTACACTTTTCGTTCGAAGCGTTTAAGGATTGGTTGAAATCCTTCGTGTGCTCAAGGTTGGAGCAAGATGTGGTGATGGGTCGTGTGAACCCAATTGTTAGTAAAGTCTACTTTTGGTAGCATTGTACGGTTGTACAAGATGCGGCAATGAAACGTAGTTCCAAGTGGGGGAGTTACAGCCCCGCACGAGGAAGTTCTAGTGTGAGATTTCGGATGACGTTTTTAGTAGATCCGAAAATTTTGTTGGGACCTAGTTTTGGTCGATTTGTGGTAGAGTACAATTTCGGTTAAATTGTACTTATGATTTTGGATTTAAATTATCACCGAAGTGGTAATGTGGTAAATCTCGTTGAGAGATAATGGACGTGTTTGGCGAGCAAGGTGAAATCCCTCGGTTAAGGGATGTGTGTGTCGGGTTCTCTTTTGGGGAATTATTGTTTTGTGCCTATGTTTGATATAGGTGGTTCTTGCTCGATTGTGTGAATTGTTAGTGGTATCCGTTAGGATTCACTATGGCGTAGTAGAGCGCGATGTTACGCTACTCGTTGTTCGAGGCCAAAAGGGCGTTGATTGGTGAAGCATGACCTTCGGGGTCCGCTGACTTCATCATGGGATTATTGATTGGTGAAGCATGACCTTCGGTGTCCGCTGACTTCATCATGGGATTATTGATTGGTGAAGCATGACCTTCGGGGTCCGCTGACTTCATCATGGGAATATGTGTTATATCGGTGAAGCATGACTTTCGGGGTCCGCTGACTTCATCCGGTGTTGAGTTGTGAATCTCGTGTAGTTCGGATTCACGATGACACGTGTAGTTCGGTCATCTTATTGTGGAAGTGAATCGCGTGTAGTTCGGATTCACCAATGACTCGTGTGGTTTCGGTCATTGTATTGAGGAGTGAGTCTCGTGTAGTTCGGATTCACAAATGACTCGTGTAGTTCGGTCATTCCTTTGGGATAGTGACTCTCATGTAGTTCGGATTCACTATGGCGCGTGTAGTTCGACCAATCCCGATTGTTGTTGCGAGGAAGGTAGTGAGTCGCGCATAGTTCGGATTCACTAAGTCGCATGTGTTTTCGGCCAGCCTTCATGTTGTTTGATCTATTGGTTGTTTATACACCAATGGTGGGATCGTAAGGACCGTGTTGTATGATCTATCGGTTATTTAATACACCGATGGTGGGGTCGTAAGGACCGTGTTGTGTGATCTATCGGTTGTTTTATACACCGATGGTGGGGTTGTGAGGACCATGTTGTGGGATTAGTGATGCGATAGCCGTGTTTCGCTCACATGTTATTACGGGTGTGACATTAGTCGATTTCGTACACCTTGGGATCTAGCGTTTCCATAGTCATTTTGGGCGCTATCGGTTTTAGCCGTTTGCTTATGATGTTACGGTAGTTGCGTATTGGTCGTATTGCGCACTACAGGGGACGTTAAGTGGTAAGTGTTATCCGTAAGGGTTCGCTTCTATTCGGTCTTCGTCAGTTTAGATGGTCGACTTTATTTTGTTGTACGGTTGTTGCTGGCGATATACTTGGTATGGTATGCTAGGGGTTGATATCTCGGTTCGAGATTTGGTTGAGTTTTCCCGATGTGAGGGAATGAGCAAGGTTTTAGTGCTCGGTTTGTGGATTTGATAAATCGCGAGTGACGATTTTAGTTGTTAAAGGCGATTAATTGGGGAAGAGTTGCCTAGGAAAGTCGGATTGGGACTTATGTTGGGGACTGTTGAGTGTGGTCCGTTTGGTTAGGTGGCGCAGATCGCGAGGACGCGATCATGTCTAAGTGGGGGAGAGTTGTAACACCATGTTTCTGTTTCTGCCTTTTCAGTTATATGGGACGCCATCCAGAATGGGGGATGCCGTCCAGCAGTGAAGGACTGGACGCCGTCCAGAATGTTGGACGCCGTCCAACTTGTCTGTCGGGCCAGCTGTTTACTTTGAGATATTTAGAGGGGCAAAATGGTATTTTCACATGTGGAACGAGTTAAGGCTACAAGATCAGTTCTAGGAGCCTCATTTGCTCCACTATCACCCACACAAACCCTCTCATCTTGTTCTAGTGAGAGAGTAAGAGTTTAGAGAGAGAGAGAGAGCTTGATTTGGAGAAGGACTCGGATTCTCACCAAAGCTCGGGTTTTAAAGTTGTTCATCTCGCTGCTAGCTACGTTGTGGTGGTATTGGTAAGCTCAAACTCCGAATTTCATTTGTTAGATTTGATATTCAAGTTAGGGTTTTGAGCTAGTTTATTGTAAAACCCTTTTAGATGATGAAGTGGGTTCATGGTGACTAGTTAGTCTTGTCACTTGGCGGGTTTTGGGTTGGTTGACGATTTGGCCTTGATTAGGCTTTGATCTTGAGTTTAATCACTAGGTTTAGTGATTATGGAAGTGTTGGAACACTTTTGGGTGTGTTTGGTTAACTAATTTTGAAATGGGTCAAAATTAGGGTTTTGGTGTCAAAATGAGTATGACACGTGTTTAACACTTGTGTTTGGGTGTTTTTGGCGTATTAGGACCATTGTCACTATTGTTAGTGATTATTGGTTAGTTTGAGCGCGTTTTGTGCTTGAAAGTGCATTTGGGTCGAATTTGCACTAAGTGTCAAATGGGTTGGTTTGTAAGTCAACCCTAATTATGTTGTGTGTTTTGTGATAATGGAATATGTACTTTCCATTAACGGGTTGCGGATTATTCGGTGGCACAGGCGATAAGGTGAGTGTTAATATCCTATATGCATATGTATGTGTAGGATGGGTGCGGGTCGGGTGAAGTGGTTCTAGGTTATAGAGCTCACTTCACATATAGGTGGAATTGATGGACTTGTGTACATGTCCAATTGGCACGGATGTGCATTTTGGTTGACCACCTTTGGCGAGGTGCATACTTCGTGTGTACATTGTCACATGGGATTGTGAGTGGAATAATTATATACGTATGTATATGAGTTATTTATTTGTGGGGTATGGGTTGAAGTTCGATGTTGACGATACCATACCCTAGAGTATATTTGTGATGTTGATGAGGGTTTAAAGTTCGTTGTTGACGATACCTCATACGTATGGAATTAAAGTTCGATGTTGACGATGCCATACGATTATTATAATGACGTTGATGAGGGTTTAAAGTTCTTTGTTGACGATACCTCATATGTGAGTTTAAATTTCGGTGTTGACGATACCACATTAATATAGGCGAATGGGATTTAAGTTCGATGTTGACGATACCATTCGTTGGTCTAGCCATGAGATCTTGAGTATTATGGATGTTGTGAACATCGATGTTTGTCGTATTGTTGTATATATATATATATATATATATATATATATATATATATATATATATATATATATATATATATATATATATATATATATTAATGTATTGTTGTGGTGTAGCTAAACCTTCGGGTGTAGCTTATTGGCGTTGTTCATATCATCGTTGGTGAACTTATATTTTGTTAATGTATCTTTAGCTCGTTGCTTAGTGATCGTACGGTATGCTTAGTATTAGCTTGCCTTTATGCTTGGATGCTCTGGTATGCGGTATTTGATATTTTGGGGCGTGTCCATTTTATGCATATATATGTATGTAGTATATTTCCACTCACTAAGCGTTAGCTTACCCTCTCGTTGTTGATATTTTTATAGGTTCACATGCTTGGCGGCTCGGGTGAGCTTGGAGATTAGAGATCTTGGCTAGGTTGCTTTAGAAGATCTTGCTTTTGTACTCGATTAGGATTTGGGTAGCGTAGTCCCAAATCACCATGCTCGGTTTTGGTTGGAAACTAAACTAGTCGGGTCGTGTATGTCCGTTTGGACAATTAATCAATGTATTAAATGTTTTAAGGTTTATTAAACCTTCTATTGTATTAAAGATGTTTATGGAAACACAATTGGGACCTAAAGTACTATTTAACGCATATTAAAAGGAAAAATTTTTATGGGCCGGTTTTAATACGGGTTGGGTCGTTACACACTTAAACCATTTAAAATCATTGCGTTACCCCAAAGATCTTATTCGCCACACCTGTTGGAACAATGCTCTTTCTTACATAACTCTAAGTCCTGACTTATTCCAAGAGACTCTCATTTAGTGATACTACCACCATCAGTATTCCGACTTTATTATTAGTCATAATCTGTTTGGCATTTTTCAAAGTCAAGAAGCGATTAACTTCTCATCCTCATGCTCTATCCTTCATACCTCACTTTTTAGCAACGGTTTCGCACGTGAACATTTTTGTCCCAAAGACTTATGTCCTGATAATTATTAAAACTATATTTAATTCATTAGTTTTCATTACCTAGTAACTTGTCACCCGATGATTTAAAGATTTTCCACTCAATCTTTTTCAAATCGTAACTTCTGAAATACGAAAAGCTATGTTATCAAAATTTTTACACGTTGATTTTTACACGTTGATTATTCGTGCGGTCCTCACGGGATTTATGGACAAATGAAAGTAATAAGATTTTCTGTCACCTATGCGATTTATAAAATCATATATGTATGTATGTAATTAAGTTAATAAATTTACCCTTACTTATTTTAGTTAGTACATACTAAGTTATACCTTCAAATTATTCAAAAAAAAAAGAAAAATCGCTCCTTTACTGAGTTGTTTAACTTAAGTCAAATAGTTTTGTGCAGAATGGTACACGTTGTACATACTTCTAAATTTACTAAAAACTTCGTTCCGCTTATGCTGTCACGTCAAACGTTTAAAGGTTTTTTTCAAAACTTTCTTGATTGATTTTATTAAAGGTTTTCGTATTAGACTACACCATGTAAGGACCACACTTTCTCTCGCCCTCCGTTAGGGATGAAACTTACTATTAAGATCTTTGTTAAAAACTCTTGAACCACTTTGGATGGCAGTTTTATAAAATTTGTTAGAAAATCTTTGCACCCATAAAATGTTCCTTTTAAGGTTAGACATTGAAATGTCCCGTTCTTATTGATTAAAAACGTTCCATATTAATTGATTTCATTGTGAGGTTTTGACCTCTATATGAGACGTTTTTCAAAGACTGCATTTATTTTAAAACAAACCATAACCTTTATTTCATAAATAAAGGTTTAAAAAGCTTTACGTAGATTATCAAATAATGATAATCTAAAATATCATGTTTACACACGACCATTACATAATGGTTTACAATACAAATATGTTACATAGAAATCAGTTTCTTGAATGCAGTTTTTACACAATATCATACAAACATGGACTCCAAATCTTATCCTTATTTTAGTATGCAACAGCGGAAGCTCTTAGTATTCACCTGAGAATAAACATGCTTTAAACGTCAACAAAAATGTTGGTGAGTTATAGGTTTAACCTATATATATCAAATAGTAATAATAGACCACAAGATTTCATATTTCAATACACATCCCATACATAGAGATAAAAATCATTCATATGGTGAACACCTGGTAACAGACATTAACAAGATGCATATATAAGAATATCCCCATCATTCTGGGACACCCTTCGGATATGATATAAATTTTGAAGTACTAAAGCATCCGGTACATTGGATGGGGTTTGTTAGGCCCAATAGATCTATCTTTAGGATTCGCGTCAATTAGAGTGTCTGTTTCCTAATTCTTATATTACCAGACTTAATAAAAAGGGGCATATTCGATTTCGATAATTCAACCATAGAATGTAATTTCAAGTACTTGTGTCTATTTTGTAAATCATTTATAAAACCTGCATGTATTCTCATCCCAAAAATATTAGATTTTAAAAGTGGGACTATAACTCACTTTCACAGATTTTTACTTCGTCAGGAAGTATGACTTGGCCACTCGTTGATTCACGAACCTATAACAATATATACATATATATCAAAGTATGTTCAAAATATATTTACAACACTTTTAATATATTTTGATGTTTTAAGTTTATTAAGTCAGCTGTCCTCGTTAGTAACCTACAACTAGTTGTCCACAGTTAGATGTACAGAAATAAATCGATAAATATTATCTTGAATCAATCCACGACCCAGTGTATACGTATCTCAGTATTGATCATAACTCAAACTATATATATTTTGGAATCAACCTCAACCCTGTATAGCTAACTCCAGCATTCACATATAGAGTGTCTATGGTTGTTCCGAAATATATAGATGTGTCGACATGATAGGTTGAAACATTATATACGTGTCTATGGTATCTCAAGATTACATAATATACAATACAAGTTGATTAAGTTATGGTTGGAATAGATTTGTTACCAATTTTCACGTAGCTAAAATGAGAAAAATTATCCAATTTTGTTTTACCCATAACTTCTTCATTTTAAATCCGTTTTGAGTGAATCAAATTGCTATGGTTTCATCTTGAACTCTATTTTATGAATCTAAACAGAAAAAGTACAGGTTTATAGTCGGAAAAATAAGTTACAAGTTATTTTTGTAAAGGTAGTCATTTCAGTCGAAAGAACGACGTCTAGATGACCATTTTAGAAAACATACTTCCACTTTGAGTTTAACCATAATTTTTGGATATAGTTTCATGTTCATAATAAAAATCATTCTCCCAAAATAATAACTTTTAAATCAAAGTTTATCATAGTTTTTAATTAACTAACCCAAAATAGCCCGCGGTGTTACTACGACGGCGTAAATCCGGTTTTACGGTGTTTTTCGTGTTTCCAGGTTTTAAATCATTAAGTTAGCATATCATATAGATATAGAACATGTGTTTAGTTGATTTTAAAAGTCAAGTTAGAAGGATTAACTTTTATTTGCGAACAAGTTTAGAATTAACTAAACTATGTTCTAGTGATTACAAGTTTAAACCTTCGAATAAGATAGCTTTATATGTATGAATCGAATGATGTTATGAACATCATTACTACCTCAAGTTCCTTGGATAAACCTACTGGAAATGAGAAAAATAGATCTAGCTTCAAAGGATCCTTGGATGGCTTGAAAGTTCTTGAAGCAGAATCATGACACGAAAACAATTTCAAGTAAAATTTCCACTCGAAATAAGATTGTTATAGTTATAGAAATTGAATTAAAGTTTGAATATGATTATTACCTTGTATTAGAAAGATAACCTACTGTAAGTAACAAAGGTTTCTTGATCTTGAATGATTACTAGGAATGGATTTAGAAAACTTGGAAGTAAACTTGCAATCTTGGAAGTATTCTTGATTTTATGAAACTAGAACTTTTAGAATTTATGAAGAACACTTAGAACTTGAAGATAGAACTTAATAGAGATCAATTAGATGAATAAAATTGAAGAATGAAAGTGTTTGTAGGTGTTTTTGGTCATTGGAGTATGGATTAGATATAAAGGATATGTAATTTTGTTTTCATGTAAATAAGTCATGAATGATTACTCATATTTTTGAAATTTTATGAGATATTTCATGCTAGTTGCCAAATGATGGTTCCCACATGTGTTAGGTGACTCACATGGGCTGCTAAGAGCTGATCATTGGAGTGTATATACCAATAGTACATACATCTAAAAGCTGTGTATTGTACGAGTACGAATACGGGTGCATACGAGTAGAATTGTTGATGAAACTGAATGAGGATGTAATTGTAAGCATTTTTGTTAAGTAGAAGTATTTTGATAAGTGTCTTGAAGTCTTTAAAAAGTGTATGAATACAAATTAAAACACTACATGTATAAACATTTTAACTGAGTCGTTAAGTCATCGTTAGTCGTTACATGTAAATGTTGTTTTGAAACCTTTAGGTTAACGATCTTGTTGAATGTTGTTAACCCATTGTTTATTATAACAAATGAGATGTTAAATTGTTATATTATCATAATATTATGATATATAATATATCTTAGTATGATATATATACAGTTAAATGTCGTTACAACGATAATCGTTACATATATGTCTCGTTTCGAAATCATTAAGTTAGTAGTCTTATTTTTACATATGTATTTCATTGTTAATACACTTAATAATATATTTACTTATCATTTAACATAATTAACCAAGTGTATCAATATCTTAATATGATTCATATGTACCTAGTAAGACGTTGTTATAACGATAATCGTTATATATATCGTTTTCGAGTTTCTTAAATTAATAGTCTCATTTTTATGTATATAACTCATTGTTAAAATACCTAATGAGATACATACTTATAATAAAATCATGTTAACTATATATATAACCATATATATGTCATCGTATAGTTTTTACAAGTTTTAACGTTCGTGAATCACCGGTCAACTTGGGTGGTCAATTGTCTATATGAAACCTATTTCAATTAATCAAGTCTTAACAAGTTTGATTGCTTAACATATTGGAAACACTTAATCATTTAAATAACAATTTCATTTAATATATATATAAACATGGAAAAGTTCGGGTCACTACAGTACCTACCCGTTAAATAAATTTCGTCCAGAAATTTTAAGCAGTTGGAGGTGTTGACGTATCTTCTGGAAATAAGTGCGAGTATTTCTTCTTTATCTGATCTTCTCGTTCCCAGGTGAACTCAGGTCCTCTACGAGCATTCCATTAAACCTTAACAATTGGTATCTTTTTTTGCTTAAGTCTTTTAACCTCACGATCCATTATTTCGACGGGTTCTTCGATAAATTGAAGTTTTTCGTTGATTTGAATTTCATCTAACGGAATAGTGAGATATTCTTTAGCAAAACATTTCTTCAAATTCGAGACGTGGAAAGTGTTATGTACAGCCGCGAGTTGTTGAGGTAGCTCCAGTTGGTAAGCTACTGGTCCGACACGATCTATAATCTTGAATGGTCCAATGTACCTTGGATTTAGTTTTCCCCGTTTACCAAATCGAACAACGCCTTTCCAAGGTGAAACCTTAAGCATGACCATTTCTCCAATTTCAAACTCTATATCTTTTCTTTTACTGTCCGCGTAGCTCTTTTGTCGACTCTGGGCGGTTTTCAATCTTTGTTGAATTTGGATAATTTTCTCGGTAGTTTCTTGTATTATCTCCGGACTCGTAATCTGTCTATCCCCCACTTCACTCCAACAAATCGGAGACCTGCACTTTCTACCATAAAGTACTTCAAACGGCGCCATCTCAATGCTTGAATGGTAGCTGTTGTTGTAGGAAAATTCTGCTAACGGTAGATGTCGATCCCAACTGTTTCCGAAATCAATAACACATGCTCGTAGCATGTCTTCAAGCGTTTGTATCGTCTTTTCGCTCTGCCCATCAGTTTGTGGATGATAGGCAGTACTCATGTCTAGACGAGTTCCTAATGTTTGCTGTAATATCTGCCAGAATCTTGAAATAAATCTGCCATCCCTATCAGAGATAATAGAGATTGGTATTCCATGTCTGGAGACGACTTCCTTCAAATACAGCCGTGCTAACTTATCCATCTTGTCATCTTCTCTTATTGGCAGGAAGTGTGCTGACTTGGTGAGACGATCAACTATTACACAAATAGTATCATAACCACTTGCAGTCCTTGGCAATTTAGTAATGAAATCCATGGTAATGTTTTCCCATTTCCATTCCGGGATTTCTGGTTGTTGTAGTAGACCAGATGGTTTTTGATGTTCAGCTTTGACCTTAGAACACGTCAAACATTCTCCTACATATTTAGCAATATCGGCTTTCATACCTGGCCACCAAAAATGTTTCTTAAGATCCTTGTACATCTTCCCCGTTCCAGGATGTGTTGATTGTCTGGTTTTATGAGCTTCTCTAAGTACCATTTCTCTCATATCTCCAAATTTTGGTACCCAAATTCTTTCAGCCCTATACCGGGTTCCGTCTTCCCGAATATTAAGATGCTTCTCCGATCCTTTGGGTATTTCATCCTTTAAATTTCTCTCTTTTAAAAGTCCTTGTTGCGCCTCCTTTATTTGAGTAGTAAGGTTAGTGTGAATCATTATATTCATAGATTTTACTCGAATGGGTTCTCTGTCCTTTCTGCTCAAGGCGCCGGCTACCACATTTGCCTTCCCCGGGTGGTAACGAATCTCAAAGTCGTAATCATTCAACAATTCAATCCACCTACGCTGCCTAATATTTAGTTGTTTCTGATTAAATATGTGTTGAAGACTTTTGTGGTCGGTATATATAATACTTTTGACCCCATATAAGTAGTGCCTCCAAGTCTTTAATGCAAAAACAACCGCGCCTAATTCCAAATCATGCGTCGTATAATTTTGCTCATGAATCTTCAATTGTCTAGACGCATAAGCAATAACCTTCGTCCGTTGCATTAATACACAATCGAGACCTTTGTGATGCCCCATACAAAACCATCGTGTACGAATCATCAACAACAGGATCATTACAAGGTTAAGTACTATATGCTGTAATTAAAGAAGTTGCATTCACGATAAAAAGGTGATGTCATAACCGACATCAAATGTTTTACATTTCCAAAAGCATGCTTCACTAAGTAGAAGCAAATAATAAGTGTATGTGACCACAATGGTCATTACAAGTCATTATTCAAAAGTACGAATGTTTGAATGCAAAATAAAGTAGTTCATGCGATGACAACTCTAAGCAGCGGGTGTCTACAGCATGACTAGTACACAGCGGAAGCTAACCTCAAGCACCTGAGAAAAACATGCTTAAAAATGTCAACACAAAATTGTTGGTGAGCTATAGTTTAAGTATAACAGTATGTAAGGTAGGCCACGAGATTTCAGTGCTACAAAGAGCGTTTCAAAACAGTATGATAAAGTATATGTTAACCGTGGGCACTTGGTAACTAACTTAACGTTTATACCCCCTGAAAGTACACTTGGCAAGTGCGTATGTTTATGAAGTATTAAACACTCGTTAAATGCTAGCGCTACTAGCCCGAGTAGGGATGTCAAACCCTATGGATCCATATCTAAGATTCGCGTTCATGGTTCAAAAACCAATGATTAACGTTACCGAGCTAAAGGGAATGTGTATGCCGTTGTATAACCCACACATATATAAGTATAAGTAATCGTGCCTAGTATGTAAAACATAAAATCCGCATGTATTCTCAGTTCCCAAAATAAGTTAAAGTAAAAAGGGAATGCTATAACTCACAATGATATGTAGCGGTAAAGTAGTAGTCGGGAAAGGTGTGCAAGTAAACGGTCCGAAGGTCCTCAACCTAAGGCAAATAATACTAAGTCAGTAAATCATCTTAATAGGTTTAAAAGTATGTATTTAAGGTCTTAAGGGTCATCATCAATCATCATTAAACAAAAGGCGTAAAGTAGGTTTCGTTTATGAAAGTAGTTTAAAACAAAGTCTGACTTCAGTCAGTCACCACGGCCTCTACCCTTACTGAATTAAGGTGAGACCAGTGGACATGGCTCCGTCTATGAGTCCCTTAAGTGTGGTAAAGTTTACAGAAGCAAACTCGTCTTCGTTTAACCGTGGAAACGGTCTAAGTGCGAGTAGGTCAGAAATTTCTGCACAACGTTAAAGGACATAGTGACGATCGGAGGGCCATAAATCCTAAACCGTAACTCGGATTAAGACGAGTCCTATATGAAAAGTTATCTACTAGAAAATTTATATCTAAAAATCAAGGTTATAACAGCCCAGGTCTACTGGTCTGTTACAGAATCACCAGACCAGTAGCTTTTGGACAGAACAGTGAGTTTAAAAGGGTTCCGGTGGTCTTGGTGCTTGATGTTCATCATGGTTCTCATCCTTGATGCATATAGCTTCAAGTGTACAACTCATTGATGTATCTACATCATCTTAAACAAGTCTTGACCATCATAACCCATGTGCAAGTCTAAGACATGAAGCACAACTCACTTAAGAGTTGCATGAAGTTTGATGAACCAAAGTTGCATCAAAGTCTTAGATCTAACACATACATGGACTTTAAAGCTAATAACAAGTTACAAACTTGAAAGTAAACTAACTAATCAAGATCATAAGTAGTAGAACATAGTTCTTAGTTTGATCTTGAAGATCCAAGACTCAAAAGTCTAGATCCAAAGTTATATTTAAAGAAAACTTATTTGTGTGTTCTTGAACTTTCAAAGTTAACTTAATTTGTTCAAGAGATATGAGATCAAGACTAACTTGTAGTACTTGACCATATACACTAACTACATGAAATTAAAGTGCATAAATTGAAGAATTAAACTTAAATAAACAAGAAAAGGTTCATGGTTGTTCATACTTTAAAGATTCAACCAAAGTTGATCTTTAAGTAAAGTAAACTTTAAGTTTACTTCCATGACTTACAAGTATGATTTTATACAACCATGAACTTAAATCTTTTGATGCAACATATGTAGAACATAAACTAGTAAGTTAGTTCTTATTGTTCTTGTTAGTACAAGATAAAAAGAAGAATCAACTAGGTAGTTTGATTCTTGTAAACTAAGTAAGTAAGTAACAAATAACTATAAGTAAGTAAGCTACAACAAGATCAAGTAATAAACAACAAAAGATGATGATGATTAAATGGTGTTGGATTTCGGTTTTTACAAGAAGAAAGGAAGAGAAAAAGTATCATGTAACTTACAATATTTGAGAGCAAAAGAGAGAAAGAGATGAGAGAAAAGTTGAGAGGATTTTGCAAGTAAAGTGTGTGAAAATGAATGATGAATACAAGTGAAAGAGTAATAGCAAAAATGAAATCAAAACCTCCCTCCAAGGCCATATGGCCTACGGTTTTTCTGCAGTAAAAAAAGGGGAAGGCAAATGTTTAATGGTTACTTGTTTGTAAAGCTTGAAAAAGTGTGGTTAATAGAGGTATGTGCATGGGGATTATGGTAACTAGATTCCTTCAAGTATTAAACTAAGTAGTCTCCATCTAATTGATACTTACAAGTGTAGGACATTGGCTAACTAGTCCAACTAAGAAGTAGGGTGGGCTTGGAAGTCCAATAACATGAGTCCATTACACTAACAAAGCCCAAGTTCAAATAAATCACAAGTTAAACCAATTAAAGCCCAAGTAACTAACTAATAGCCTTAGTTAATTAAAATGATTAATAAATTTAATCATGAATGTAAATAATATCTAAAAATATTATTCGTGAAAGTTCCGGGTGTCACAAAGACGTTTCGGGCCATTAAAAGTCAAGTACGGGCAATCATAGCAACATGTAAATGTAATAACATACATTCGTTTAATCATACGTATTAATAATAGTAATTATTAATAAATAAATGTTGGAAATTCCAGGGTCGTTACATTACACACCTGTTAAAGAAAATTTCGTCCTGAAATTTAAGCTGAGGTAGATGGAGGAGTCGGGAAAAGGTGAGGATACTTCCGCATCACTTGATCCTCTCGCTCCCAAGTAAACTCAGGTCCTCGTTTGGCATTCCATCACACTCGGACGATCGGAATCTTATTGCATTTCAAAGTTTTGATCTCACGATCCATAATCTCAACTGGTTCTTCCACAAAGTGGAGTTTGTCGTCAATCGTGAGCTCCTCAAGTGGTATGATAAGTTCGGGTGCAGCAAGAAACTTCTTCAAGTTCGATACATGGAAGGTAGGATGAACTGAGCTCAATTGTGCTGGTAGATCCAAACATTAAGCAACGGGTCCAACACGTTCCAAGATTTCAAAAGGACCAATGTATCGTGGGTTTAACTTTCCACGTTTTCCAAAACGGATCACACCTTTCCAAGGTGCAACCTTCAACATTACACGATCACCAATGTTGTATTCAAAGTCTTTACGTTTAAGATCGGCATAACTCTTTTGACGATCACGGGCAGTCTTAAGTCTAGCTTGAATCTGAGCAATCTTCTCCGTCGTTTCATGGACTACCTCGGGTCCGGTGATTTGCTTTTCGCCTACTTCGGCCCAACAAATAGGAGATCGGCACTTGCGGCATACAATGCTTCAAAAGGTGCGGCATTAATGCTCGAGTGATAACTGTTGTTGTATGAGAATTCAGCGAGTGGCAAATATCTTTCCCAAGCCTTTCCAAAATCAATGACACATGCACGCAACATGTCTTCCAAGGTCTGAATCGTTCGCTTACTTTGCCCTTCAGTCTGAGGATGATAAGCAGTGCTCATGTCGAGACGAGTTCCCATGGCTTCTTGCAAAGAACGCCAAAATCTAGAAGCAAAACGGGGATCGCGATCGGAGATGATCGATAAAGGTACACCATGGCGAGATACAACCTCTTTGATGTATAACTGAGCAAGTCTTTCCATTGTATCAGTTTCCTTCATCGCTAGGAAGTGTGCAGATTTGGTGAGGCGGTCAACAATAACCCAAATGGTATTGTATCCGCCCACCGTCTTTGGCAGCTTGGTGATAAAATCCATTGTGATCCTTTCCAACTTCCATTGTGGGATCTCCGGTTGCTGAAGTAATCCAGAAGGTCTCTGATGCTCGGCTTTAACCTTCGAGCAAGTCAAACACTTACCAACATAAGTCGCAACGTCCTTCTTGAGATTTGGCCACCAATATTGTTCTTTAAGGTCATGGTACATCTTGCCCGCACCGGGGTGAATCGAATATCTCGATTTGTGTGCTTCATCAAGTATCAGGTTCCGTAGATCTCCATAAAGAGGTACCCAAATTCTTCCGGCATAACATCGGAGTCCAGACTCCCTAACCTCGAATCGAGAGACAAGTATGTTCAAATGTTCGTGAGATATGTTCTCCTCCTTGAAAGCCTCAACTTGGGCTACTCTGATCTGGTTGTTGAGGTTCGAATGGATGGTGATGTTCAGAGCCCGAACACGAAGAGGTGTCGTCCTCTCCTTTCGGCTTAAAGCGTCAGCTACAACATTGGCCTTGCCAGGGTGATAACGGAGTTCACAATCATAGTCGTTGAGCGTCTCGATCCATCGACGTTGTCTCATATTTAGTTGCTTCTGATCAAAGATGTGCTGGAGACTCTTGTGATCGGTGAAGATAGTGCTCTTAGTTCCATACAAATAGTGTCTCCTTTAAGCGCAAAGACAACGGCTCCAAGTTCAAGATCATGTGTAGTGTAGTTCCGCTCGTGAATCTTCAATTGGCGGGAGGCATAGGCAATAACCTTTGATCGTTGCATCAGTACACAACCAAAACCACTCTTCGATGCATCACAATAAACAATGAAATCGTCACTGCCTTCGGGAAGCGATAGAATAGGTGTGGAGGTTTACTTCTTCTTCAAAGTTTGAAATGCTGATTCGTGTGCGGGTTCCCAAATGAACTTCTTGCCCTTGTGAGTCAGTGCGGTCAAAGGACGCGCAATCAGAGAAAATCCTTCGATAAACCTTCGGTAATAACCGGCGAGACCTAGGAATTGGCGAATATGCGTCGGAGTAGTGGGGGTCTCCAACTTGCTGATGGCTTCAATCTTAGCGGGGTCAACTTTGATACCCTGGTCGCTCACAACATGACCCAGAAATTGTACTTCTTTCAACCAAAATTCGCACTTGGAGAATTTGGCGTAAAGTTGCTCTTGTCTTAAGAGTTCAAGCACTAATCGGAGGTGTTGCTCATGTTCTTCTTCGCTCTTAGAGTAGATGAGGATATCATCTATGAAGACGATAACAAACTTGTCCAAGTAAGGCTTGCAGACACGATTCATGAGGTCCATGAACACGGCAGGTGCATTTGTCAAACCGAATGGCATCACGAGAAACTCATAATGACCATAACGGGTCCTGAATGCAGTTTTCATCACGTCACTTTCCTTCACCCTCAGCTGGTGATATCCGGATCGCAAATCGATCTTTGAATAAACGCTCGATCCTTGTAGTTGATCAAAAAGATCTTCAATTCGTGGAAGAGGATACCGATTCTTGATAGTCAATTTATTGAGTTCACGGTAGTCGATACACATACGGAAGGATCCATCCTTCTTCTTCACAAACAACACAGGTGCGCCCCAAGGTGAGAAACTTGGTTGAATAAATCCTCGGTCTAACAGCTCTTGTAGTTGACTCTGTAATTCTTGCATCTCGGAAGGTGCGAGTCTATAAGGTGCGCGAGCTACAGGTGCTGCTCCTGGCACTAAATCAATCTGAAACTCTACGGCTCTCTACGGCGGCAATCCAGGTAATTCCTCTGGGAAGACATCAGAAAATTCGTTCACAATTCGAACGTCGTTCACGCTCTTCACCTCAGTTTCTACCGCTTTCACATGTGCTAGGACAGCAAAACGTCCCTTCTTCATAATCTTTTGCGCTTTCACGCAACTAATGAGGTTCAACTTCGAGGTACATCTCTCTCCATAGATAACCAGTGGTTCTCCATCTCCTTGTGGTATGCGAAGCGCTTTATCTCCACAGATAATATCGGCCTTTATCTTACTCAACCAATCCATACCAACGATCACGTCAAAGCTTCCCAGTTTGATAGGTATCAAATCAATTTCGAAATCTGCACCAGCTATGTTGATAATAGCTCCACGACTAATATGGTCAACCTTTTCAAGTTTTCCATTGGCGACCTCGACAAGCATACTCTCTTTTAACGGGACTAATGACCAATTAATCTTATCGCAAAAATGTCTACATACATAACTTCTATCCGCACCAGTATCAAACAAGACAGAAGCTAAATGATTGTTGATTGTGAATATACCTGTCACCAAGTCGGGGTTATCGCGTGCATCCCTTGCATTAACATTAAAAGCTCTACCATGGGGTGGCCTGCCATCTTTTCGCTTATTTGGGCACGCATTTCTGAAATGGCCCGTCTGCCCGCATTCATTACACTTCTTCGGCCCTGTGGGGTTCGGCTTCCCATTCAAAGTGGTGACCTTGCAGTCTTTCCCGATATGCCCAGCCCGTTGGCATTTCTCACAGACAACATTGTAATATCCAGTATGGTGCTTGTAGCACCGCTTGCATTGTGGTAAGGTTCCTTTGTAGTTCGGGTTGGTGTTGGTGTTGTTGTTTGGATTAGGGTTTCCACCGTTGTTGTGCCTCTTGGCGGGGGTTTGATCGTAGTTTCTCCCCCTGTTGTTGTTGTTGTCGTTGTTGTTGTTGTGGTTGTTGTGGTTGTTATGGTTGTTGTCCCATTTCCTCTTTTCGCTACTACCAGCTTCAAACTTAGCCTTCTCCGGCTCATCAATAAGAATCTGATTCATGAGAGTATGCGCCATGCGCATTGCTTCGGGGACATTCGGTGGCTTGGATGAGGTGACATTACCCTTGATGGACTTAGGAAGTCCCGAGAAGTATTTCTCCAAGCGTTTAAATTCGGGGGTGACCATGGTCGGACACATAAGAGCCAACTCCAAAAACCTACGATTGTAATTGTTAAGGTTGTTCCCTACGGCCTTCAACTGCATGAATTCAATTTCCATCTTCCGAATTTCGGTTCTCGGACAATACTCATCAATCATAGCCCCCTTGAATTCCTCCCATGGCGTAGCATACGCCTCATCGATACCTTTCGCTTGAGCTAACGTGTTCCACCACGTTAGCGCGCCGTCAGATAGCGTGCAAGATGCAAACTTGGTCTTATTGTCCTCCGAACAGTTGCTAACTCGGAATACTGAATCAAGTTTCTCGAACCATCTAGTGAGACCAACTGGTCCCTCGGTGCCGCTGAAGTTATTCGGTTTGCAGCTCTGGAATTCCTTGTATGTACACCCATTTCGAACGGGTGGAATAACCGGTGGTGGTGGCGGTGGAGCTTCGAGATTTCTTTCTGCTAGGGCTGCAGCGACCCGTTCGTTGATCATGTCCTCAATCTGGGCGGCGGTAGGTGTGGATCTTCCGTTAGCCATAGTATTCTAAACAAAAATTTTGACTCAAGTCAAAATCCAGTATGCAAGTAGTAATAATACAGTATATAGTGACCAACATGGAATCAAAACATCACATGTTATTAAATAATGCATCTAGGTACAAATACCACAGAATCATCGTACAGCAATGTAAATAGAACATCGTGCAAGAAAATAACGCAAAGTTCCATTCATTAATAATAATAAGTTTCATACCTCTGAATAAGTTCGTACAATACATATGAAATACATGAAACTATAGCTAGATTACATCATGAAATCTAAATACAAAGTCCTACGGTGAAGGCGGGTGAACTGCTCCTCGAGCCAACTGCTCCTCGAGCTCAGTGACTCGATCTCGGAGAGTCTCAATCTCCCTCATCAGTTCCTCGTTAGAGGGAGCTGGTGGGGCAGGTGGTGCAGGTGGGGCGGGTGGTGCCGGTGGTGCCAGTGGTGCTGATGTAGATGGTCCGGCTCCGGATGTAGACGGTACGTCCCTAGATGTAAGTGGTCCGTATCTAAATCTAGGTGGTACGGTTCCAGGAATAGTCAATACGTAACGGGGAACCTTACATATCTGTGGGTCGGCAGGGTATGGCACAACTCATTTACGAGCAGTAACCTTACGACGATGGCCAAATGCGTCAGTAAAAGCACGGCCTCCATTCACCCCTGGAATGACGGTGCCGTCGAAACAGTACCGCTTCTTCGGCGGGGTGGAGGGTGCCTGAATAGGTCTATCAGCAGGATCCTCATCATCGTTGGAGTCGTCTGATGATGAAGAATCGGCGGATGATGAGTCATCTGAATCGTGTGGTAGTGACACTGGTGGCTGAGCTGGTAATCCGAAGCGTCCGAAGGCGGCCAACATATGTCGGTGTCTGCCTGGCGGAATCATGACTAAACGTCCGTCGGGAGTGCGTCGGCAAGGTGTGCGCATGTGGTTACGAAACGGCCCTTCCCCGAACTCCGCGGGGATCTCAATACCACCAATGCGGGGCTGTGACCTCGAGGGTCCGGGAGCAGACACTGGGGTAGGTGCACTAGTACCAGC
Source organism: Rutidosis leptorrhynchoides (assembly GCF_046630445.1). Taxonomy (NCBI): domain Eukaryota; kingdom Viridiplantae; phylum Streptophyta; class Magnoliopsida; order Asterales; family Asteraceae; genus Rutidosis; species Rutidosis leptorrhynchoides. The sequence goes on from NC_092343.1 coordinate 350,253,129, forward strand.
TCCGGAAGTGGAAGCGCCGGGATCACTAGTGGGTGTCGGGGCCGGTGTTTCGGCAGTAGCACCAGCAGGTGTAGCAGTAGGTAGGGCGACGGGGTCTGAGTCTGTACTGCCCGAAATGCCAGCAGGTGGAACATCCGACATCTGAACAAGGAAAAATAAATTTTCCATGTCAGTATGTCATAAAGCAAGCAAATAATAGGCCAACAGTTTAAATCATGTATAACGGTAACTAGCATGGCAATAATAGTAATTCGTATGAAAGTAGCATGCAATCGAAAATAAGTAGCATCATGCGGTAGTGAAATCATGTAGTAGCATACGGCATATAGCGGAAAAAGTAAGCAGTAGCATGCAGTAAGTTCAGCGAAAACAAGTAAACTAGCAAGTTGTAGATTAGTCCTATTAGTGAATCCTACTCGGGTTGGTCTTAGACTCACTAATGCAACCTAATTCCCTACAACCTGGCTCTGATACCATCTGTGACATCCCAAGTAACACGTTCCCCGTAGCATGATATTGTCCGTTTTGCCCGTAGGGGCACGGATTTTTCTTGGCGACCAAACACGACGAGCACTTTCCCAGGAGGTCACCCATCCTGGTAGTGCTCTCGCCTGAGCACGCTTAACTGCAGAGTTCTCACGGGATCTGCTGCGCTTGTGGTCCCAAAACGCGTCATGCTAGGAAAGGTCTCCACACCCTTATAAGGCATGCTTCGTTCCCCTCTCTAACCGATGTGGGACGGATGTTACAATCCTCCCCCTAATGGGACACAGCGTCCTCGCTATGCACGTTTGGTCCGGGGCCTAGCTCTGATACCAAATGTGATGCCTCGTACAAAACCATCGTGTACAAATCATCAACAACAGGATCATTACAAGGTTAAGTACTATATCCTGTAATTAAAGAAGTTGCATTCACGATAAAAAGGTGATGTCATAACCGACATCAAATGTTTTACATTTCCAAAAGCATGCTTCACTAAGTAGAAGCAAATAATAAGTGTATGTGACCACAATGGTCGTTACAAGTCATAGTTCAAAAGTACGAATGTTTGAATGCAAAATAAAGTAGTTCATACGATGACAACTCTAAGCAGCGGGTGTCTACAGCACGACTAGTACACAGCGGAAGCTAACCTCAAGCACCTGAGAAAAACATGCTTAAAAATGTCAACACAAAGGTTGGTGAGCTATAGTTTAAGTATAACAGTATGTAAGGTAGGCCACGAGATTTCAGTGCTACAAAGAGCGTTTCAAAACAGTATGATAAAGTATATGTTAACCGTGGGCACTTGGTAACTAACTTAACGTTTATACCCCTGAAAGTACACTTGGCAAGTGCGTATGTTTACGAAGTATTAAACACTCATTAAATGCTAGCGCTACTAGCCCGAGTGGGGATGTCAAACCCTATGGATCCATATCTAAGATTCGCGTTCATGGTTCAAAAACCAATGATTAAACGTTACCGAGCTAAAGGGAATGTTTATGCCGTTGTATAACCCACACATATATAAGTTTAAGTACTCGTGCCTAGTATGTAAAACATAAAATCCGCATGTATTCTCAGTTCCCAAAATAAGTTAAAGTAAAAAGGGAATGCTATAACTCACAATGATATGTAGCGGTAAAGTAGTAGTCGGGAAAGGTGTGCAAGTAAACGGTCCGAAGGTCCTCAACCTAAGGCAAATAATACTAAGTCAGTAAATCGTCTTAATAGGTTTAAAAGTATGTATTTAAGGTCTTAAGTGAAATGTCCCGTTCTTATTGATTAAAAACATTCCATATTAATTGATTTCGTTGCGAGGTTTTGACCTCTATATGAGACATTTTTGAAAGACTGCATTCATTTTAAAACAAACTATAACCTTTATTTCATCAATAAAGGTTTAAAAAGCTTTACGTAGATTATCAAATGATGATAATCTAAAATATCCTGTTTACACACGACCATTACATAATGGTTTACAATACAAATATGTTACAACAAAATAAGTTTCTTGAATAAAGTTTTTACACAATATCATACAAGCATGGACTCCAAATCTCGTCCTTATTTAAGTATGTGACAGCGGAAGCTCTTAATAATCACCTGAGAATAAACATACTTAAAACGTCAACAAAAATGTTGGTGAGTTATAGGTTTAACCTATATATATCAAATCATAATAATAGACCACAAGATTTCATATTTCAATACACAACCCATACATAGAGATAAAAATCATTCATATGGTGAACACCTGGTAACCGACATTAACAAGATGCATATATAAGAATATCCCCATCATTCCGGGACACCCTTCGGATATGATATAAATTTCGAAGTACTAAAGCATCCGGTACTTTGGATGGGGTTTGTTAGGCCCGATAGATCTATCTTTAGGATTCGCGTCAATTAGGGTGTCTGTTCCCTAATTCTTAGATTACCAGACTTAATAAAAAGGGGCATATTCGATTTAGATAATTCAACCATAGAGTGTAGTTTCACGTACTTGTGTCTATTTTATAAATCATTTATAAAACCTGCATGTATTCTCATCCCAAAAATATTAGATTTTAAAAGTGGGACTATAACTCACTTTCACAGATTTTAACTTCGTCGGGAAGTAAGACTTGGCCACTGGTTGATTCACGAACCTATAACAATATATACATATATATCAAAGTATGTTCAAAATATATTTACAACACTTTTAATATATTTTGATGTTTTAAGTTTATTAAGTCAGCTGTCCTCGTTAGTAACCTACAACTAGTTGTCCACAGTTAGATATACAGAAATAAATCTATAAATATTATCTTGAATCAATCCACGACCCAGTGTATACGTATCTCAGTATTGATCACAACTCAAACTATACATATTTTGGAATCAACCTCAACCCTGTATAGCTAACTCCAACATTCACATATAGAGTGTCTATGGTTGTTCCGAAATATATATAGATGTGTCGACATGATAGGTCGAAACATTGTATACGTGTCTATGGTATCTCAAGATTACATAATATACAATACAAGTTGATTAATTTATGGTTGGAATAGATTTGTTACCAATTTTCACGTAGCTAAAATGAGAAAAATTATCCAATCTTGTTTTACCCATAACTTCTTCATTTTAAATCCGTTTTGAGTGAATCAAATTGCTATGGTTTCATATTGAACTCTATTTTATGAATCTAAACAGAAAAAGTATAGGTTTATAGTCGGAAAAATAAGTTACAAGTCGTTTTTGTAAAGGTAGTCATTTCAGTCGAAAGAACGACGTCTAGATGACCATTTTAGAAAACATACTTCCACTTTGAGTTTAACCATAATTTTTGGATATAGTTTCATGTTCATAATAAAAATCATTTTCTCAGAATAACAACTTTTAAATCAAAGTTTATCATAGTTTTTAATTAACTAACCCAAAACAGCCCGCGGTGTTACTACGACGGCGTAAATCCGGTTTTACGGTGTTTTTCGTGTTTCCAGGTTTTAAATCATTAAGTTAGCATATCATATAGATATAGAACATGTGTTTAGTTGATTTTAAAAGTCAAGTTAGAAGGATTAACTTTTGTTTGCGAACAAGTTTAGAATTAACTAAACTATGTTCTAGTGATTACAAGTTTAAACCTTCGAATAAGATAGCTTTATATGTATGAATCGAATGATGTTATGAACATCATTACTACCTTAAGTTCCTTGGATAAACCTACTGGAAAAGTGAAAAATGGATCTAGCTTCAACGGATCCTTGGATGGCTCGAAGTTCTTGAAGCAGAATCATGACACGAAAACAAGTTCAAGTAAGATCATCACTTGAAATAAGATTGTTATAGTTATAGAAATTGAACCAAAGTTTGAATATGATTATTACCTTGTATTAGAATGATAACCTACTGTAAGAAACAAAGATTTCTTGAGGTTGGATGATCACCTTACAAGATTGGAAGTGAGCTAGCAAACTTGAAAGTATTCTTGATTTTATGTAACTAGAACTTGTAGAATATATGAAGAACACTTAGAACTTGAAGATAGAACTTGAGAGAGATTAATTAGATGAATAAAATTGAAGAATGAAAGTGTTTGTAGGTGTTTTTGGTCGTTGGTGTATGGATTAGATATAAAGGATATGTAATTTTGTTTTCATGTAAATAAGTCATGAATGATTACTCATATTTTTGTAATTTTATGAGATATTTCATGCTAGTTGCCAAATTATGGTTCCCACATGTGTTAGTTGACTCACATGGGCTGCTAAGAGCTGATCATTGGAGTGTATATACTAATAGTACATACATCTAAAAGCTGTGTATTGTACGAGTACGAATACGGGTGCATACGAGTAGAATTGTTGATGAAACTGAACGAGGATGTAATTGTAAGCATTTTTTTAAGTAGAAGTATTTTGATAAGTGTATTGAAGTCTTTCAAAAGTGTATAAATACATATTAAAACACTACATGTATATACATTTTAACTGAGTCGTTAAGTCATCGTTAGTCGTTACATGTAAGTGTTGTTTTTAAACCTTTAGGTTAACGGTCTTGTTAAATGTTGTTAACCCAATGTTTATAATATCAAATGAGATTTTAAATTATTATATTATCATGATATTATCATGTATGAATATCTCTTAATATGATATATATACATTAAATGTCTTTACAACGATAATCGTTACATATATGTCTCGTTTAAAAATCATTAAGTTAGTAGTCTTGTTTTTACATATGTAGTTCATTGTTAATATACTTAATGATATGTTTACTTATCATAGTATCATGTTAACTATATATATATATCCATACATATGTCATCATATAGTTTTTACAAGTTTTAACGTTCGTGAATCACCGGTCAACTTGGGTGGTCAATTGTCTATATGAAACATATTTCAATTAATCAAGTCTTAACAAGTTTGATTGCTTAACATGTTGGAAACATTTAATCATGTAAATATCAATCTCAATTAATATATATAAACATGAAAAAGTTCGGGTCACTACAGTACCTACCCGTTAAATAAATTTCGTCCCGAAATTTTAAGCTGTTGAAGGTGTTGACGAATCTTCTGGAAATAGATACGGGTATTTCTTCTTCATCTGATCTTCACGCTCCCAGGTGAACTCGGGTCCTCTACGAGCATTCCATCGAACCTTAACAATTGGTATCTTGTTTTTCTTAAGTCTTTTAACCTCACGATCCATTATTTCGACGGGTTCTTCGATGAATTGAAGTTTTTCGTTGATTTGGATTTCATCTAACGGAATAGTGAGATCTTCTTTAGCAAAACATTTCTTTAAATTCGAGACGTGGAAAGTGTTATGTACAGCTGCGAGTTGTTGAGGTAACTCAAGTCGGTAAGCTACTGGTCTGACACGATCAATAATCTTGAATGGTCCAATATACCTTGGATTTAATTTTCCTCATTTACCAAATCGAACAACGCCTTTCCAAGGTGCAACTTTAAGCATGACCATCTCTCCAATTTCAAATTCTATATCTTTTCTTTTAATGTCAGCGTAGCTCTTTTGTCGACTTTGGGCGGTTTTCAACCGTTGTTGAATTTGGATGATCTTCTCGGTAGTTTCTTGTATAATCTCCGGACCCGTAATCTGTCTATCCCCCACTTCACTCCAACAAATCGGAGACCTGCACTTTCTACCATAAAGTGCTTCAAACGGCGCCATCTCAATGCTTGAATGGTAGCTGTTGTTGTAGGAAAATTCTGCTAACGGTAGATGTTGATCCCAACTGTTTCCGAAATCAATAACACATGCTCGTAGCATGTCTTCAAGCGTTTGTATCGTCCTTTCGCTCTGCCCATCAGTTTGTGGATGATAGGCAGTACTCATGTCTAGACGAGTTCCTAATGCTTGCTGTAATGTCTGCCAGAATCTTGAAATAAATCTGCCCTCCCTATCAGAGATAATAGAGATTGGTATTCCATGTCTGGAGACGACTTCCTTCAAATACAGTCGTGCTAACTTCTCCATCTTGTCATCTTCTCTTATTGGCAGGAAGTGTGCTGATTTGGTGAGACGATCAACTATTACCCAAATAGTATCAAAACCACTTGCAGTCCTTGGCAATTTAGTGATGAAATCCATGGTAATGTTTTCCCATTTCCACTCCGGGATTTTGGGTTGTTTAAGTAGACCTGATGGTTTCTGATGCTCAGCTTTGACCTTAGAACACGTCAAACATTCTCCTACGTATTTAGCAACATCGGCTTTCATACCCGACCACCAAAAATGTTTCTTGAGATCCTTGTACATCTTCCCCGTTCCAGGATGTATTGAGTATCTGGTTTTATGAGCTTCTCTAAGTACCATTTCTCTCATATCTCCAAATTTTGGTACCCAAATCCTTTCAGCCCTATACCGGGTTCCGTCTTCCCGAATATTAAGATGCTTCTCCGATCCTTTGGGTATTTCATCCTTTAAATTTCCCTCTTTTAAAACTCCTTGTTGCGCCTCCTTTATTTGAGTAGTAAGGTTATTATGAATCATTATATTCATAGATTTTACTCGAATGGGTTCTCTGTCCTTCCTGCTCAAGGCATCGGCTACCACATTTGCCTTCCCCTGGTGGTAACGAATCTCAAAGTCGTAATCATTCAATAATTCAATCCACCTACGCTGCCTCATATTCAGTTGTTTCTTATTAAATATGTGTTGAAGACTTTTGTGGTCGGTATATATAATACTTTTGACCCCATATAAGTAGTGCCTCCAAGTCTTTAATGCAAAAACAACCGCGCCTAATTCCAAATCATGCATCGTATAATTTTGTTCGTGAATCTTCAATTGTCTAGACGCATAAGCAATCACCTTCGTTCGTTGCATTAATACACAACCGAGACCTTGCTTTGATGCGTCACAATAAATCACAAAATCATCATTCCCTTCAGGCAATGACAATATAGGTGCCATAGTTAGCTTTTTCTTCAATAACTGAAACGCTTTCTCTTGTTCATCATTCCATTCAAATTTCTTCCCTTTATGCGTTAATGCAGTCAAGGGTTTTGCTATTCTGGAAAAGTCTTGGATGAACCTTCTGTAGTAACCGGCTAGTCCTAAAAACTGGCGTATGTGTTTCGGAGTTTTTGGGGTTTCCCACTTTTCAACAGTTTCTATCTTTGCCGGATCCACCTTAATACCTTCTTTGTTCACTATGTGACCGAGGAATTGAACTTCTTCCAACCAAAATGCACACTTTGAAAACTTAGCGTACAATTCTTCCTTCCTCAATACTTCTAACACCTTTCTCAAATGTTCACCGTGTTCTTGGTCATTCTTTGAGTAAATAAGTATGTCATCAATGAAAACAATGACAAACTTGTCAAGGTATGGTCCACACACTCGGTTCATAAGGTCCATGAACACAGCTGGTGCATTAGTTAAACCAAACGGCATGACCATAAACTCGTAATGACCATAACGTGTTCTGAAAGCAGTCTTTGGAATATCATCTTCTTTCACCCGCATTTGATGATACCCGGAACGTAAGTCAATCTTTGAATAAACAGACGAGCCTTGTAGTTGATCAAATAAGTCGTCGATTCTCGGTAGTGGGTAGCGATTCTTGATGGTAAGTTTGTTCAACTCTCGGTAGTCGATACACAACCTGAGTGTACCATCTTTCTTCTTGACAAACAAAACAGGAGCTCCCCACGGTGATGTGCTTGGTCGAATGAAACCATGCTCTAAAAGTTCTTGTAATTGGCTTTGCAGTTCTTTCATCTCGCTGGGTGCGAGTCTGTAAGGAGCACGAGCTATTGGTGCAGCTCCTGGTACAAGATCTATTTGAAATTCAACGGATCGATGTGGGGGTAATCCCGGTAATTCTTTCGGAAATACATCGGGAAATTCTTTTGCAATGGGAACATCATTGATGCTCTTTTCTTCAGTTTGTACTTTCTCGACGTGTGCTAGAATAGCATAGCAACCTTTTCTTATTAGTTTTTGTGCCTTCAAATTACTAATAAGATGTAGCTTCGTGTTGCCCTTTTCTCCGTACACCATTAAGGGTTTTCCTTTTTCTCGTATAATGCGAATTGCATTTTTGTAACAAACGATCTCTGCTTTCACTTCTTTCAACCAGTCCATACCGATTATCACATCAAAACTCCCTAACTCTACTGGTATCAAATCAATCTTAAATGTTTCGCTAACCAGTTTAATTTCTCGATTCCGACATATATTATCTGCTGAAATTAATTTACCATTTGCTAATTCGAGTAAAAATTTACTATCCAAAGGCGTCAATGGACAACTTAATTTAGCACAAAAATCTCTACTCATATAGCTTCTATCCGCACCCGAATCAAATAAAACGTAAGCAGATTTATTGTCAATAAGAAACGTACCCGTAACAAGCTCCGGGTCTTCCTGTGCCTCTGCCGCATTAATATTGAAAACTCTTCCGCGGCCTTGTCCATTCGTGTTCTCCTGGTTCGGGCAATTTCTAATAATGTGGCCCGGTTTTCCACATTTATAACAAACTACATTGGCATAACTTGCTCCGACACTACTTGCTCCACCATTACTCGTTCTGACACCATTTGTTCCTTTCGTTCTATTAACCCCTGGTCCGTAGACCTCACACTTCGCCGCGCTATGACCATTTCTTTTACACTTGTTGCAAAATTTGGTGCAGAACCCCGAGTGATACTTTTCACACCTTTGGCATAGCTGCTTCTGATTGTTGTTGCTGTTGCGGTTATTATTGTTGTTGGGATGATTGTTGTAGTTGCTATTGTTGTTATTGTTGTTGTTGTTGTTGTTGTTGGGCCGCTTGTTGTAGTTGCGATTGATGTTGCGATTGTTGGGATAATTGTTGCGATTATTGTTGTAATTGCTGTTGTTGCTGTATTGGTGATTCTTATCACCGTTTTCCTCCCACTTTCTTTTGACTTGCTTCACATTGGCCTCTTCAGCAGTCTGTTCTTTAATTCTTTCTTCAATCTGGTTCACTAGTTTGTGAGCCATTCTACATGCCTGTTGTATGGAGGCAGGCTCGTGTGAACTTATATCTTCTTGGATTCTTTCCGGTATTCCTTTCACAAACGCGTCGATCTTCTCTTCCTCATCTTCGAATGCTCCCGGACACAATAGGCACAATTCTGTGAATCGTCTTTCGTACGTGGTAATATCAAATCGTTGGGTTCGTAACCCTCTAAGTTCTGTCTTGAGCTTATTGACCTCGGTTCTGGGACGGTACTTCTCGTTCATCAAGTGCTTGAATGCTGACCACGGTAGTGCGTACGCATCGTCTTGTCCCACTTGCTCTAGATAGGTATTCCACCATGTTAACGCAGAACCTGTGAAGGTATGCGTAGCGTACTTCACTTTGTCCTCTTCAGTACACTTACTTATGGCAAACACCAATTCGACCTTCTCGGCCCACCGTTTCAATCCGATCGGTCCTTCGGTTCCATCAAATTCCAAAGGTTTGCAGGCAGTGAATTCTTTGTAGGTGCATCCTACACGATTTCCTGTACTGCTAGATCCAAGGTTATTGTTGGTATGTAGCGCAGCCTGTACTGCGGCTATGTTTGAAGCTAGAAAAGTACGGAATTCCTCTTCATTCATATTCACGGTGTGTCGAGTAGTCGGTGCCATTTCCTTCAAAATAGTCAAATGGAACAAGTTAATCATACAGAATATTAAGAGTAGTTAATAGTATTTCGTAGCATAATATGAACTCATTTATAAAAGCTTTTTCTTCATATTAGCATTTTATAAGTTTAAATTCGGGTAGTACCAACCCGTTAACTTCATACTTAGTAGCTAATATACAATTCAACTACTACAATTCTATATGAAAAACTGATTATAATAATATTTCGCGTTCAAACTTTTATACAATATTTTACAAACTTACAATACCGCTTATTTTACATATAGCATGAAATATAGCACACAATAAATTTGATACAAGATGGTTGTGAAGATAATTCTAGCTAGTACACAAGTCGTTCAGCAAAGGCAATAAAGACACGTAATTCATACGTCCAGAAACAAGTCATGCATTCTGGTTTTACTAGGATTACTTCCCATCCTTGGTCTTGTGGAACATAACCGTTATGGCCGTTGATAAGACAGCGTGTTGTAACATCGTCAAAGGGACGAGGGTTACGTAATGTCCAACAGTCCCGTAACAATCTAAAAACCTCATTTCTTACCCCAATTACCGACTCCGTCACTTGTGGGAACGTTTTGTTTAATAGCTGTAGCCCGATGTTCTTTTTCTCACTTTGGTGAGAAGCGAACATTACTAACCCATAAGCATAGCATGCTTCTTTATGTTGCATGTTAGCCGCTTTTTCTAAATCATGAAGTCCTATATTCGGATACATTGAGTCAAAATAATTTCTTAACCCGTTGCGTAAAATAGCATTTGGGTTCCCCGCAATATATGCGTCAAAGTAAACACATCGTAACTTATGGGTTTCCCAATGTGATATCCCCCATCTTTCAAACGAAAGTCTCTTATAAACCAAGACATTCTTGGAACGTTCTTCGAATGTCTTACAAACTGATCTCGCCTTAAATAGTTGTGCCGAGGAATTCTGACCGACTCTAGACAAGATTTCATCAATCATGTCTCCGGGTAGGTCTCTTAAAATATTGGGTTGTCTATCCATTTTGTGTTTTTATACTGTAAAATAGACAAGAGTTAGATTCATAAAAAAAATTACTTATTAATACAAGCAATTTTTACATATATCATAAAGCATAAGCACACTATATTACATATATTACACCACACGAATACAACTATCTTATTCCGACTCGCTTGTTTCTTCTTCTTCGGTTTTGGTTCGTTTTGCCAAGTTTCTAGGGATATATGATGTTCCCCTAATACGATCCGTCGTTATCCACATTGGTTTAGAAAAACCTGGTGGTTTAGAGGTTCCCGGGTCATTGTTACAACTTAAGGACTTCGGGGGTTGACGATACATATAAAGTTCATCGGGGTTGGAATTAAATTTCTCTATTTTTATGCCCTTTCCCTTATTATTTTCTTTTGCCTTTTTAAATTCAGTTGGGGTAATTTCTATAACATCATCGGAATTCTCGTCGGAATCCGATTCATCGGAGAATTGGTAATCCTCCCAATATTTTGCTTCCTTGGCGGAAACACCATTGACCATAATTAACCTTGGTCGGTTGGTTGAGGATTTTCTTTTACTTAACCGTTTTATTATTTCCCCCACCGGTTCTATTTCTTCATCCGGTTCCGATTCTTCTTCCGGTTCTGATTCTTCTTCCGGTTCCGACTCTTCTTCCGGTTCCTCTTCGGGAACTGGTGAATCAGTCCACGAATCATTCCAATTTACATTTGACTCTTCATTATTATTAGGTGAGTCAATGGGACTTGTTCTAGAGGTAGACATCTATCACATAATATCAAACGCGTTAAGAGATTAATATATCACATAATATTCACATGTTAAAAATATATAGTTTCCAACAAAATTTGTTAAGCAATCATTTTTCAAGTAAACACGGTCGAAGTCCAGACTCACTAATGCATCCTAACAAACTCGATAAGACACACTAATGCAAAATTCTGGTTCTCTAAGACCAACGCTCGGATACCAACTGAAATGTCCCGTTCTTATTGATTAAAAACGTTCCATATTAATTGATTTCGTTGCGAGGTTTTGACCTCTATATGAGACATTTTTGAAAGACTGCATTCATTTTAAAACAAACCATAACCTTTATTTCATCAATAAAGGTTTAAAAAGCTTTACGTAGATTATCAAATGATGATAATCTAAAATATCCTGTTTACACACGACCATTACATAATGGTTTACAATACAAATATGTTACAACAAAATAAGTTTCTTGAATGCAGTTTTTACACAATATCATACAAGCATGGACTCCAAATCTCGTCCTTATTTAAGTATGTGACAGCGGAAGCTCTTAATAATCACCTGAGAATAAACATACTTAAAACGTCAACAAAAATGTTGGTGAGTTATAGGTTTAACCTATATATATCAAATCATAATAATAGACCACAAGATTTCATATTTCAATACACATCCCATACATAGAGATAAAAATCATTCATATGGTGAACACCTGGTAACCGACATTAACAAGATGCATATATAAGAATATCCCCATCATTCCGGGACACCCTTCGGATATAATATAAATTTCGAAGTACTAAAGCATCCGGTACTTTGGATGGGGTTTGTTAGGCCCGATAGATCTATCTTTAGGATTCGCGTCAATTAGGGTGTCTGTTCCTTAATTCTTAGATTACCAGACTTAATAAAAAGGGGCATATTCGATTTAGATAATTCAACCATAGAATGTAGTTTCACGTACTTGTGTCCATTTTATAAATCATTTATAAAACCTGCATGTATTCTCATCCCAAAAATATTAGATTTTAAAAGTGGGACTATAACTCACTTTCACAGATTTTAACTTCGTCGGGAAGTAAGACTTGGCCACTGGTTGATTCACGAACCTATAACAATATATACATATATATCAAAGTATGTTCAAAATATATTTACAACACTTTTAATATATTTTGATGTTTTAAGTTTATTAAGTCAGCTGTCCTCGTTAGTAACCTACAACTAGTTGTCCACAGTTAGATATACAGAAATAAATCTATAAATATTATCTTGAATCAATCCACAACCCAGTGTATACGTATCTCAGTATTGATCACAACTCAAACTATACATATTTTGGAATCAACCTCAACCCTGTATAGCTAACTCCAACATTCACATATAGAGTGTCTATGGTTGTTCCGAAATATATATAGATGTGTCGACATGATAGGTCGAAACATTGTATACGTGTCTATGGTATCTCAAGATTACATAATATACAATAAAAGTTGATTAATTTATGGTTGGAATAGATTTGTTACCAATTTTCACGTAGCTAAAATGAGAAAAATTATCCAATCTTGTTTTACCCATAACTTCTTCATTTTAAATCCGTTTTGAGTGAATCAAATTGCTATGATTTCATATTGAACTCTATTTTATGAATCTAAACAGAAAAAGTATAGGTTTATAGTCGTAAAAATAAGTTACAAGTCGTTTTTGTAAAGGTAGTCATTTCAGTCGAAAGAACGACGTCTAGATGACCATTTTAGAAAACATACTTCCACTTTGAGTTTAACCATAATTTTTGGATATAGTTTCATGTTCATAATAAAAATCATTTTCTCAGAATAACAACTTTTAAATCAAAGTTTATCATAGTTTTTAATTAACTAACCCAAAACAGCCCGCGGTGTTACTACGACGGCGTAAATCCGGTTTTACGGTGTTTTTCGTGTTTCCAGGTTTTAAATCATTAAGTTAGCATATCATATAGATATAGAACATGTGTTTAGTTGATTTTAAAAGTCAAGTTAGAAGGATTAACTTTTGTTTGCGAACAAGTTTAGAATTAACTAAACTATGTTCTAGTGATTACAAGTTTAAACCTTCGAATAAGATAGCTTTATATGTATGAATCGAATGATGTTATGAACATCATTACTACCTTAAGTTCCTTGGATAAACCTACTGGAAAAGTGAAAAATGGATCTAGCTTCAACGGATCCTTGGATGGCTCGAAGTTCTTGAAGCAGAATCATGACACGAAAACAAGTTCAAGTAAGATCATCACTTGAAATAAGATTGTTATAGTTATAGAAATTGAACCAAAGTTTGAATATGATTATTACCTTGTATTAGAATGATAACCTACTGTAAGAAACAAAGATTTCTTGAGGTTGGATGATCACCTTACAAGATTGGAAGTGAGCTAGCAAACTTGAAAGTATTCTTGATTTTATGTAACTAGAACTTGTAGAATATATGAAGAACACTTAGAACTTGAAGATAGAACTTGAGAGAGATTAATTAGATGAAGAAAATTGAAGAATGAAAGTGTTTGTAGGTGTTTTTGGTCGTTGGTGTATGGATTAGATATAAAGGATATGTAATTTTGTTTTCATGTAAATAAGTCATGAATGATTACTCATATTTTTGTAATTTTATGAGATATTTCATGCTAGTTTCCAAATGATGGTTCCCACATGTGTTAGGTGACTCACATGGGCTGCTAAGAGCTGATCATTGGAGTGTATATACCAATAGTACATACATCTAAAAGCTGTGTATTGTACGAGTACGAATACGGGTGCATACGAGTAGAATTGTTGATGAAACTGAACGAGGATGTAATTGTAAGCATTTTTGTTAAGTAGAAGTATTTTGATAAGTGTATTGAAGTCTTTCAAAAGTGTATAAATACATATTAAAACACTACATGTATATACATTTTAACTGAGTCGTTAAGTCATCGTTAGTCGTTACATGTAAGTGTTGTTTTTAAACCTTTAGGTTAACGGTCTTGTTAAATGTTGTTAACCCAATGTTTATAATATCAAATGAGATTTTAAATTATTATATTATCATGATATTATCATGTATGAATATCTCTTAATATGATATATATACATTAAATGTCTTTACAACGATAATCGTTACATATATGTCTCGTTTAAAAATCATTAAGTTAGTAGTCTTGTTTTTACATATGTAGTTCATTGTTAGTATACTTAATGATATGTTTACTTATCATAGTATCATGTTAACTATATATATATATATATCCATACATATGTCATCATATAGTTTTTACAAGTTTTAACGTTCGTGAATCACCGGTCAACTTGGGTGGTCAATTGTCTATATGAAACATATTTCAATTAATCAAGTCTTAACAAGTTTGATTGCTTAACATGTTGGAAACATTTAATCATGTAAATATCAATCTCAATTAATATATATAAACATGAAAAAGTTCGGGTCACTACATTAAGGGTCATCATCAATCATCATTAAACAAAAGGCGTAAAGTAGGTTTCGTTTATGAAAGTAGTTTAAAACAAAGTCTGAATTCAGTCAGTCACCACGGCCTCTACCCTTACTGAATTAAGGTGAGACCAGTGGCCATGGCTCCGTCTATGATTCCCTTAAATGTGGTAAAATTTACAGAAGCAAACTCGTCTTCATTTAACCGTGGCGACGGTCTAAGTGCGAGTAGGTCAGAAATTTCTGCACAACGTTAAAGGACATAGTGACGATCGGAGGGCCATAAATCCTAAACCGTAACTCGGATTAAGACGAGTCCTATATGAAAAGTTATCTACTCGAAAAGTTCTATCTAAAAATCAAGGTTAGAACAGTCCAGGTCTACTGGTCTGTTACAGAATCACCAGACCAGTAGCTTTTGGACAGAACAGTGAGTTTAAAAGGGTTCCGGTGGTCTTGGTGCTTGATGTTCATCATGGTTCTCATCCTTGATGCATATAGCTTCAAGTGTACAACTCATTGATGTATCTACATCATCTTAACCAAGTCTTGACCATCATAACCCATGTGCAAGTCTAAGACATGAAGCACAACTCACTTAAGAGTTGTATGAAGTTTGATGAACCAAAGTTGCATCAAAGTCTTAGATCTAACACATACATGGACTTTAAAGCTAATAACAAGTTACAAACTTGAAAGTAAACTAACTAATCAAGATCATAAGTAGTAGAACATAGTTCTTAGTTTGATCTTGAAGATCCAAGACTCAAAAGTCTAGATCCAAAGTTATATTTAAAGAAAACTTATTTGTGTGTTCTTGAACTTTCAAAGTTAACTTAATTTGTTCAAGAGATATGAGATCAAGACTAACTTGTAGTACTTGACCATATACACTAACTACATGAAATTAAAGTGCATAAATTGAAGAATTAAACTTAAATAAACAAGAAAAGGTTCATGGTTGTTCATACTTTAAAGATTCAACCAAAGTTGATCTTTAAGTAAAGTAACTTTAAGTTTACTTCCATGACTTACAAGTATGATTTTATACAACCATGAACTTAAATCTTTTGATGCAACATATGTAGAACATAAACTAGTAAGTTAGTTCTTGTTGTTCTTGTTAGTACAAGATAAAAAGAAGAATCAACTAGGTAGTTTGATTCTTGTAAACTAAGTAAGTAAGTAACAAATAACTATAAGTAAGTAAGCTACAACAAGATCAAGTAATAAATAACAAAAGATGATGATGATTAAATGGTGTTGGATTTTGGTTTTTACAAGAAGAAAGGAAGAGAAAAAGTATCATGTAACTTACAATATTTGAGAGCAAAAGAGAGAAAGAGATGAGAGAAAAGTTGAGAGGATTTTGCAAGTAAAGTGTGTGAAAATGAATGATGAATACAAGTGAAAGAGTAATAGCAAAAATGAAATCAAAACCTCCCTCCAAGGCCATATGGCCTACGGTTTTTCTGCAGCAAAAAAAGGGGAAGGCAAAATGTTTAATGGTTACTTGTTTGTAAAGCTTGAAAAAGTGTGGTTAATAGAGGTATGTGCATGGGGATTATGGTAACTAGATTCCTTCAAGTATTAAACTAAGTAGTCTCCATCTAATTGATACTTACAAGTGTAGGACATGGGCTAACTAGTCCAACTAAGAAATAGGGTGGGCTTGAAAGTCCAATAACATGAGTCCATTACACTAACAAAGCTCAAGTTCAAATAAATCACAAGTTAAACCAATTAAAGCCCAAGTAACTAACTAATAGCCTTAGTTAATTAAAATGATTAATAAATTTAATCATGAATGTAAATAATATCTAAAAATATTATTCGTGAAAGTTCCGGGTGTCACAAAGACGTTTCGGGCCATTAAAAGTCAAGTACGGGCAATCATAGCAATATGTAAATGTAATAACATACATTCGTTTAATCATACGTATTAATAATAGTAATTATTAATAAATAAATGTTGGAAATTCCAGGGTCGTTACAACCTTGCTTTGATGCATCACAATAAATCACAAAATCATCATTCCCTTCAGGCAATGACAATATAGGTGCCGTAGTTAGCTTTTTCTTCAATAATTGAAACGCATTCTCTTGTTCATCCTTCCATTCAAATTTTTTCCCTTTATGCGTTAATGCAGTCAAGGGTTTTGCTATTTTGGAGAAATCTTGGATGAATCTTCTGTAGTAACCAGCCAATCCTAAAAATTGACGTATATGCTTCAAAGTTTTTGGGGTTTCCCACTTTTCAACGGTTTCGATCTTTGTCGGGTCCACCTGGATACCTTCTTTGTTCACTATGTGACTGAGGAATTGAACTTCTTCCAACCAAAATGTACACTTTGAAAACTTAGCGTACAGTTTTTCTTTCCTCAATACTTCTAGCACTTTTCTCAAATGTTCTTCGTGCTCTTGATCATTCTTTGAGTAAATAAGTATGTCATCGATGAAAACAATGACAAACTTGTGAAGATATGGCCCACACACTCGGTTCATAAGGTCCATGAACACAGTTGGTGCGTTAGTCAATCTAAACGGCATAACCATAAACTCGTAATGACCATAACGCGTCCTAAAAGCAGTTTTTGGAATATCATCCTCCTTTACTCGCATTTGATGATATCCAGAACGTAAATCGATCTTCGAATAAACCGACGAGCCTTGTAATTGATCAAATAAGTCGTCAATTCTCGGCTGTGGATAACGGTTTTTGATGGTAAGTTTGTACAACTCTCTGTAGTCAATACGCAACCTAAATGTACCATCCTTCTTCTTGACAAACAAAACAGGAGCTCCCCATGGTGATGTGCTTGGTCGAATGAAACCACGTTCTAATAGTTCTTACAGTTGGATTTGAAGTTCTTTCATCTCGCTGGGTGTGAGTCTATAAGGAGCACGAGCTATTGGTGCAGCTCCTGGTACATGATCTATTTGAAACTCAACAGATGAATGTGGAGGTAGTCTCGGTAATTCTTTTGGAAATACATCGGGAAATTCTTTTGCGACGGGAACATCATTGATGCTCTTTTCTTCGGTTTGTACTTTCTCGACGTGTGCTAGAACAGCATAGCAATCTTTTCTTATTAGTTTTTGTGCCTTCAAATTACTAATAAGATGTAGCTTCATGTTGCCCTTTTCTCCGTACACCATTAAGGGTTCTCCTTCTTTTCGTACAATGCGAATTGCATTTTTATAACATACGATCTCTGCTTTCACCTTCTTCAGCCAGTCCATGCTAACTATTACATCAAAACTCCCTAACTCTACTGGTATCAAATCAATCTTAAATATTTCGCAGCCCAGTTTAATTTCTCGATTCCGGCATATATTATCTGCTGAAATTAATTTACCGTTTTCTAATTAGAATAAAAATTTACTATCCAACGGCGTCAATGGACAACTTAATTTAGCACAAAAATCTCTACTCATATAGCTTCTATCCGTACCCGAATCAAATAAAGCGTAAGCAGATTTATTGTCAATAAGAAACGTACTTGTAACAAGCTCCGGGTCTTCCTGTGCCTCTGCCGCATTAATATTGAAAACTCTTCCGCGGCCTTGTCCATTCGTGTTCTCCTGGTTCGGGCAATTTCTAATAATGTGGCCCAGTTTTCCACATTTATAACAAACTACATTGGCATAACTTGCTCCGACACTACTTGCTCCGCCATTACTCATTCCGACACTATTTGTTCCTTTCGTTCTGTTAACCCCTGGTCCGTAGACCTCACACTTCGCCACGCTATGACCATTTCTTTTACACTTATTGCAAAATTTGGTGCAGAACCCCGAGTGATACTTTTCACACCTTTGGCATAGCTGCTTCTGATTGTTGTTGTTGTTGTTGCGGTTGTTATTGTTATTGGGATGATTGTTGTAGTTGCGGTTGTTATTGTTATTGGGATGATTGTTGTAGTTGCTGCTGTTGTTGTTGTTGTTGTTGTTGTTGTTGTTGTTGTTGTTGTTGTTGTTGTTGTTGTTGGGCCGTTTGTTGTAGTTGCGATTGATGTTGCGATTGTTGGGATAATTGTTGCGATTATTATTGTAATTGCTGTTGTTGTTGTATTGGTGATTCTTATCACCATTTTCCTCCCACTTTCTTTTGACTTGCTTCACATTAGCCTCTTCAGCCGTCTGTTCTTTAATTCTTTCCTCAATCTGGTTCACTAGTTTGTGAGCCATTCTACATGCCTGTTGTATGGAGGCGGGCTCGTGTGAACTTATATCTTCTTGGATTCTTTTCGGTAATCCTTTCACAAACGCGTCGATCTTCTCTTCCTCATCTTCGAACGCTGCCGGACACAATAGGCACAATTCTGTGAATCGTCTTTCGTACGTGGTAATATCAAATCCTTGGGTTCGTAACCCTCTAAGTTCTGTCTTGAGCTTATTAACCTCGGTTCTGGGACGGTACTTCTCGTTCATCAAGTGCTTGAATGCTGACCACGGTAGTGCGTAAGCATCATCTTGTCCCACTTGCTCTAGATAGGTATTCCACCATGTTAACGCAGAACCTGTGAAGGTATGCGTAGCGTACTTCACTTTGTCCTCTTCAGTACACTTACTTATGGCAAACACCGATTCGACCTTCTCGGTCCACCATTTCAATCCGATCGGTCCTTCGGTTCCATCAAATTCCAAAGGTTTGCAGGCAGTGAATTCTTTATAGGTGCATCCTACACGATTTCCTGTACTGCTAGATCCAAGGTTATTGTTGGTATGTAGCGTAGCCTGTACTGCGGCTATGTTTGAAGCTAGAAAAGTACGGAATTCCTCTTCATTCATATTCACGGTGTGTCGAGTAGTCGGTGCCATTTCCTTCAAAATAGTCAAATGGAACAAGTTAATCATACAGAATATTAAGAGTAGTTAATAGTATTTCGTAGCATAATATGAACTCATTTATAAAAGCTTTTTCTTCATATTAGCATTTTATAAGTTTAAATTCGGATAGTACCGACCCGTTAAGTTCATACTTAGTAGCTAATATACAATTCAACTACTACAATTCTATATGAAAAACTGATTATAATAATATTTCGCGTTCAAACTTTTATACAATATTTTACAAACTTACAACACCGCTTATTTTACATAAAGCATGAAATATAGCACACAATAACTTTGATACAAGATAGTTGTGAATATAATTCTAGCTAGTACACAAGTCGTTCAGCAAAGGCAATAAAGACACGTAATTCATACGTCCAGAAACAAGTCATGCATTCTGGTTTTACTAGGACTACTTCCCATCCTTGGTCTTGTGGAACATAACCGTTATGGCCGTTGATAAGACAGCACGTTGTAACGTCGTCAAAGGGACGAAGGTTACGTAATGACCAACAGTCTCGTAATAACCTAAAAACCTCATTTCTTACCCCAATTACCGACTCCGTCACTTGTGGGAACATTTTGTTTAATAGTTGTAGCCCGATGTTCTTTTTCTCACTTTGGTGAGAAGCGAACATTACTAACCCGTAAGCATAGCATGCTTCTTTATGTTGCATGTTAGCCGCTTTTAATAAATCATGAAGTCCTATATTCAGATACATTGAGTCAAAATAATTTCTTAACCCGTTGCGTAAAATAGCATTTGGGTTCTCCGCAATATATGCATCAAAGTAAACACATCGTAACTTATGGGTTTCCCAATGTGATATCCCCCATCTTTCAAACGAAAGTCTCTTATAAACCAAGGCATTCTTGGAACGTTCTTCGAATGTCTTACAAACTGATCTCGCTTTAAATAGTTGTGCCGAGGAATTCTGACCGACTCTAGACAAGATTTCATCAATCATGTCTCCGGGTAGGTCTCTTAAAATATTGGGTTGTCTACCCATTTTGTGTTTTTATACTGTAAAATAGACAAGAGTTAGATTCATAAAAAAAAAATACTTATTAATACAAGAAATTTTTACATATATCATAAAGCATAAGCACACTATGTTACATATATTACACCATACAAATACAACTATCTTATTCCGACTCGCTCGTTTCTTCTTCTTCGGTTTTGGTTCGTTTTGCCAAGTTTCTAGGGATATATGATGTTCCCCTAATACGAACCGTCGTTTTCCACATTGGTCTAGAAAAACCTGGTGGTTTAGAGGTTCCCGGGTTATTGTTACAACTTAAGAAATACGGGTGTTGACGATACATATAAAGTTCATCGGGGTTAGAATCAGATTTCTCTATTTTTATGCCCTTTCCCTTATTGTTCTCTTTTGCCTTTTTAAATTCAGTTGGGGTAATTTCTATAACATCATCGGAATCCTCGTCGGGATCCGATTCATCGGAGAATTGGTAATCCTCCAAATATTTTGCTTCCTTGGCGGAAACACCGTTGACCATAATTAACTTTGATCGGTTGGTTGAGGATTTTCTTCTACTTAACCATTTTATTATTTCCCCCACTAGTTCTTCTTCCGGTTCCGATTCTTCTTCCGGTTCCTCTTCGGGAACTTGTGAATCAGTCCACGAATCATTCCAATTTACATTTGACTCTTCATTATTATTAGGTGAGTCAATAGGACTAGTTCTAGAGGTAGACATCTATCACATAATATCAAACACGTTAAGAGATTAATATATCACATAATATTCACATGTTAAAATATATAGTTTCCAACAAAATTTGTTAAGCAATATTTTTTTTTTTCAAGTAAACACGGTCGAAGTCCAGACTCACTAATGCATCCTAACAAACTCGATAAGACACACTAATGCAAAATTCTGGTTCTCTAAGACCAACGCTCTGATACCAACTGAAATGTCCCGTTCTTATTGATTAAAAACGTTCCATATTAATTGATTTCGTTGCGAGGTTTGGACCTCTATATGAGACGTTTTTCAAAGACTGCATTCATTTTAAAACAAACCATACCCTTTATTTCATAAATAAAGGTTTAAAAAGCTTTACGTAGATTATCCAATAATGATAATCTAAAATATCATGTTTACACACGACCATTACATAATGGTTTACAATACAAATATGTTACATCGAAATCAGTTTCTTGAATGCAGTTTTTACACAATATCATACAAACATGGACTCTAAATCTTGTCCTTATTTTAGTATGCAACAACGGAAGCTCTTAGTATTCACCTGAGAATAAACATGCTTTAAACGTCAACAAAAATGTTGGTGAGTTATAGGTTTAACCTATATATATCAAATCGTAATAATAGACCACAAGATTTCATATTTCAATACACATCCCATACATAGAGATAAAAATCATTCATATGGTGAACACCTGGTAACCGACATTAACAAGATGCATATATAAGAATATCCCCATCATTCCGGGACACCCTTCGGATATGATATAAATTTCGAAGTACTAAAGCATCCGGTACTTTGGATGGGGTTTGTTAGGCCCAATAGATCTATCTTTAGGATTCGCGTCAATTAGGGTGTCTGTTCCCTAATTCTTAGATTACCAGACTTAATAAAAAGGGGCATATTCGATTTCGATAATTCAACCATAGAATGTAATTTCAAGTACTTGTGTCTATTTTGTAAATCATTTATAAAACCTGCATGTATTCTCATCCCAAAAATATTAGATTTTAAAAGTGGGACTATAACTCACTTTCACAGATTTTTACTTCGTCGGGAAGTAAGACTTGGCCACTGGTTGATTCACGAACCTATAACAATATATACATATATATCAAAGTATCTTCAAAATATATTTACAACACTTTTAATATATTTTGATGTTTTAAGTTTATTAAGTCAGCTGTCCTCGTTAGTAACCTACAACTAGTTGTCCACAGTTAGATGTACAGAAATAAATCGATAAATATTATCTTGAATCAATCCACGACCCAGTGTATACGTATCTCAGTATTGATCACAACTCAAACTATATATATTTTGGAATCAACCTCAACCCTGTATAGCTAACTCCAACATTCACATATAGAGTGTCTATGGTTGTTCCGAAATATATATAGATGTGTCGACATGATAGGTCGAAACATTGTATACGTGTCTATGGTATCTCAAGATTACATAATATACAATACAAGTTGATTAAGTTATGGTTGGAATAGATTTGTTACCAATTTTCACGTAGCTAAAATGAGAAAAATTATCCAATCTTGTTTTACCCATAACTTCTTCATTTTAAATCCGTTTTGATTGAATCAAATTGCTATGGTTTCATATTGAACTCTATTTTATGAATCTAAACATAAAAAATATAGGTTTATAGTCGGAAAAATAAGTTACAAGTCATTTTTGTAAAGGTAGTCATTTCAGTCGAAAGAACGACGTCTAGATAACCATTTTAGAAAACATACTTCCACTTTGAGTTGAACCATAATTTTTGGATATAGTTTCATGTTCATAATAAAAATAATTTTCCCAAAATAACAACTTTTAAATCAATGTTTATCATAGTTTTTAATTAACTAACCCAAAACAGCCCGCGGTGTTACTACGACGGCGTAAATCCGGTTTTACGGTGTTTTTCGTGTTTCCAGGTTTTAAATAATTAAGTTAGCATATCATATAGATATAGAACATGTGTTTAGTTGATTTTAAAAGTCAAGTTAGAAGGATTAACTTTTATTTGCGAACAAGTTTAGAATTAACTAAACTATGTTCTAGTGATTACAAGTTTAAACCTTCGAATAAGATAGCTTTATATGTATGAATCGAATGATGTTATGAACATCATTACTACCTCAAGTTCCTTGGATAAACCTACTGGAAATGAGAAAAATAGATCTAGCTTCAAAGGATCCTTGGATGGCTTGAAAGTTCTTGAAGCAGAATCATGACACGAAAATAATTTCAAGTAAGATTTCCACTCGAAATAAGATTGTTATAGTTATAGAAATTGAATTAAAGTTTGAATATGATTATTACCTTGTATTAGAAAGATAACCTACTATAAGTAACAAAGGTTTCTTGATCTTGGATGATTACTTGGAATGGATTTGGAAAACTTGGAAGTAAACTTGCAATCTTGGAAGTATTCTTGATTTTATGAAACTAGAACTTTTGGAATTTATGAAGAACACTTAGAACTTGAAGATAGAACTTGAGAGAGATCAATTAGATGAATAAAATTGAAGAATGAAAGTGTTTGTAGGTGTTTTTGGTCGTTGGTGTATGAATTAGATATAAAGGATATGTAATTTTGTTTTCATGTAAATAAGTCATGAATGATTACTCATATTTTTGAAATTTTATGAGATATTTCATGCTAGTTGCCAAATGATGGTTCCCACATGTGTTAGGTGACTCACATGGGCTGCTAAGAGCTGATCATTGGAGTGTATATACCAATAGTACATACATCTAAAAGCTGTGTATTGTACGAGTACGAATACGGGTGCATACGAGTAGAATTGTTGATGAAACTGAACGAGGATGTAATTGTAAGCATTTTTGTTAAGTAGAAGTATTTTGATAAGTGTCTTGAAGTCTTTAAAAAGTGTATGAATACATATTAAAACACTACATGTATATACATTTTAACTGAGTCGTTAAGTCATCGTTAGTCGTTACATGTAAATGTTGTTTTGAAACCTTTAGGTTAACGATCTTGTTGAATGTTGTTAACCCATTGTTTATTATAACAAATGAGATGTTAAATTGTTATATTATAATGATATTATGATATATAATATATCTTAGTATGATATATATATACAGTTAAATGTCGTTACAACGATAATCGTTACATATATGTCTCGTTTCGAAATCATTAAGTTAGTAGTCTTATTTTTACATATGTATTTCATTGTTAATACACTTTATAATATATTTACTTATCATTTAACATAATTAACCAAGTGTATCAATATCTTAATATGATTCATATGTACCTAGTAAGACGTTGTTATAACGATAATCGTTATATATATCGTTTTCGAGTTTCTTAAATTAATAGTCTCATTTTTATGTATATAACTCATTGTTAAAATACCTAATGAGATACATACTTATAATAAAATCATGTTGACTATATATATAACCATATATATGTCATCGTATAGTTTTTACAAGTTTTAACGTTCGTGAATCACCGGTCAACTTGGGTGGTCAATTGTCTATATGAAACCTATTTCAATTAATCAAGTCTTAACAAGTTTGATTTCTTAACATATTGGAAACACTTAATCATGTAAATAACAATTTCATTTAATATATATATAAACATGGAAAAGTTCGGGTCACTACAGACATGACAAAAACGCGGGCCAATAAATCAGTTTTCTAAGGTACACTTAGTGGTCACCCTATTGTAGGAAAGGCACTAGGTGGGTTTCTGTTCTCAATACTTCACGGAAAATCCAACACCCTAGTAAACCTCATCTCTATGAATCTATCTGTAGAGGTACAAGAAATCATTTTTGAGATTCTTTTCACTTAGAGTAAACCATTCTTTATGACCAAGGGTTCACGTATATTCTCATCCGCACATCCCCTTAAGTACACGGATAAATTCAGAACGAACCGCTCGAAGAGTTCACTCTCGTTCAAAGATCACACCTTTCGTGCAATTTTCTTTCGGAAATGTAATATAAGATACTTTGAGAACCTATGAATCTTATTATCCCTTTTGGGAGGGGACTGCTTAAAACATTTACGACACTGATGTGGTTACTCTACGTATTCCTTCCTTCATTGGTTGAAACTATATGTTGCTCTAGTTAACGTTAACCCTAACTTCAACATGTAACTGAAAGGATAAAGTTACATTATGGAACTATGTTTTCATTCCATCCCAGGGATAAGTTCACACGCTGTATGTTAAACTGGGTGATATCTTTCATTGTTCGTTCAGACCATTCTGAAGGCACTATAAATAATTATGGATTGCAAACATTCTTAAGAATCGGGATCCCTCTAAAATCAAGGGGCTAGTAAAATCCGTGGCTAACACTATCCAAACATCAAATCGCATGGTTGCGATCACCATGTTTTCCATTCTACCTGTCAGCTTTGTATTGTGACATAAGCGCTCAATGTTTTAGATGAGATTAGAAACATTCATGATGCATTTCACGCATCCAGTTTACTGAAGATGCCTGTAAGGCTAAGCACACCATCTTTCCTTTTATGGATATATATTCAGATGACATACTGATGTTAATCAGAAACGAAATCAATTTGTTGATCTCTTAGGACAAGAGACTTAATCAATGGCATACACCTATTCTTACTTTTATACGCCGAAGTACCTTTCAGGGTAAATAACTCACTTCTGAGCCCACGAGTCTCACGGAACTTTGATACACTCCTTCTTATTCAGATACGGTACCATTGTTGGTCACTCCTTAAAATTTCGGGACGAAATTGTCTTTATCAGGTGGGTAATGTAACGACCCTGGATTTTCCAACTTTTATTAATACTATTTATTATTAATACTTGGGTTTTAATAAATGTATTTTTATACATTTACTTGTCACCGTGATTGACTTTACATGTCCCGACTTGTCTTTGTGACACACGCTTTTCACGAATAATATTTAGAATATAATTTACATTCATGATTAATTATTATTAATCATTTTTAATTAATTAATGCAAGTAGTTAATTACTTGGGCTATTTGTTACATACTTACACATGGGCTTTTGTTAATGGATTTGGACTTGGAAGCCCACCCTACTTTTCTTAATGGACTACTAGTAAGCTCACTATTATGCTAATGATGCTTTAAGACTAAACAAGGATTAATTAAGTTTATGAGGAGACTTGTCACAAGCATGCTAGCACCAACTTTTCATGCATTTAACTTTAATCCATTTTAAACTTACACCATCTCCCAACACTTGAAAGTTAGCTTTTGACCTTCCTCTTTGAGCCTCCAAAATGGTTAGCATTCATGGGTGGGGAGGGAGCTCCAATTTTCTTTTTTGTTACTTATTTACTAGCCTTTACTTCACTTCACACACACACAACATACTTACACTTATTTTCTCTCAACTTACTCTCTAAATTTGTAAGTATTACATCTTCTTCTTTTCTCTCTTTTTCCTTTGAAAAACCAAAACCATCATCATCAATTTGCTTGTTTTGTTGTTTGTTGTTAAAGATCAAACTTTATAGTTTGTATCTTCATGAATCTTGTTTCTTCCATCTTTGTTTGATGAGAAATCAAGAACAAGGATCTAAGTTTCTATAACTTATGGTTCTACACTTAAGTATTATAAAGATTTAAAGTTCATAAGCTTTATAATCATACTTGTGTTCATGTTTTGTTAACTTAAGGTTTAATTTCTTAAAGATCCAAGCTTTGGCTTGAATCTTCTTAAGTTAGAAACAAACATGAACTTGTTACTTGTAGATTTAGTTTAATTCTTTCTTTTGTAAGTATTTAATTTCATGTTTGTATTTATTTTGGTCAAGTGTTACTAGTTAATCTTGATCTCATTTTTCTTGAAACTAAAGTTAAACTTTGTAAGTTCAAGAACATGGAAGTATAATTTTCTAGTTATAACTTCATACACTTATGTTGGATCTAAGTTTCTATAGCTTATGGTCTTCCGAATTTGTTGTAAACAAGAGCTTATAAGCTTATATACATTTTACAAGATAAAAATCTAAGTTTCATAACTTATGGTTTTATTAAAGTGAAGATTCAAGTTCTACAATTTAGGATCTAACTTAAGAACACTAGATCTAGACTTTCTAGTCTAGGATCTTTAAGATCTAGCTAAGATCTAAGTTCTACAACTTAAGATCTTGTTTTTTTAGTTTACTTTCAAGTTTATAGCTTAATATTACTATTAGAACTCATGTATGTGTCGGATCTAAGATCTTGATGTAACTTTGGTTCATCAACCTACTTACAACCCTTAAATGAGTTGTGCTACTTATCTTAGACATACACTAGTGTCATGACGGTCAAAATTTGGTTAAGGTGATGCAAACACATCAACGAGTTGTACACTTGAAGCTACAAGCATCAAGGATGAGAACCGTGATGAGCATCAAGCACCAAGAACCCACCGGAACACTTTACTTACTATTTTCTGGAACTAATCAGTAACCTGGGCTACTGGAAAAGTTAATTTCCAGAATGTTCGGATCGATTAGATGACTTTTCGTTTAAGAGTCGTCTTAATCCGATTTACGGTTTAGGATTTATAGCCATCCGAAAGTCACTACACCCTTTTAACGTTGTGCTGAAATTTCTGACCTACTCGCACTTAAACCGTCGTCACGGTCAAACGAAGACGAGTTTGGTTCTGAATTTTGGTCAGAAACTAGTGGACTCACATACGGAGCCATAGCCACTGATTACGCATCTTTTCGATTTACGTAGAGGTCGTAGCAGCTGATCAAAATCAGCCTTTGTTTCGATCTCTATTCTTGATTAAAAACTTACTTTACTCTTTTGTTTGATGATAAATGATGATGATAAATAAGATCTAATTTACATACTTCTAAACCTTTGGGAACGATTTACTGACTTAGTAACTTTTGACTTAGGTTGAGGACTTTTCGGACCAACTACTTGCCTACTTATCTCATATCGACTTAACTACTTTTCACTGTGAGTTATAGCATCCCTTTTCACTTTAACTATTTTGGGAACTGAGAATACATGCGCATTTTACGTTTTACATACTAGGCACGAGTACTTAAACTTTATATATGTGTGGGTTATACAACGGCATAAACTTTTCCCTTAGCTCGGTAACGTTTAGTCATTGGTCTTTGAACCGGTGAACGCGAATCTTAGATATGGATCCATAGGGTTTGACATCCCCACTCGGGCTAGTCGCGCTAGCATTTAACGGGTGTTTAATACTTCATAAACTTACGCACTCGCCAAGTGTACTTTTAGGGGGTGATGATTACGTTAAGTTAGTTACCAAGTGCCCACGGTTAAACATATACTTTATCATACTGATTTGAATTGCTAATTTAAACTGCTGTTTGAAGCACTGAAATCTCGTGGCCTACATTACATTACTGATTACAAACAAATATAGCTCACCAACATTCGTGTTGACTTTTTAAGCATGTTTTTCTCAGATGCTTAAACGTTGTTGCTTCCGCTGTTAGATTTGCTGTCTTGGTGTTACAGACTTGCTGTGTTAGACTTCCGCTGCACTACTTAGAGATGTCTCAATCATAAAACTTTTATTTTGCATTCGTAACTTACGTTATTTTCAAACAATGACTTTGTAACGACCTTTGGGTCACGTACTTATGTTTATGCTTCTATTCATAGGAAGCACGTCATCTTTTGTAAAACGCTATTTTTTTCATGAATGCAAAACTGGTTTTCAAATAGCATATAGTGTATGACCTTGTAATGATCCTGTTGTTGATGATCCGTACATGATGGTTTTGTACGGGGCGTCACAGTGTCACTAAATAATAGGAGTAATTGGTTTTTGCTAAATATTAAAAGTACTAATTTTTTTTCGATGTAACAAATTATTAACATGGACTAGTAAAACTAATACGAAAGTAAGTTAAGGTTTACACATAAAAATCTCCTTGTGGCCGTCAGAGTTCACCCGCGATGACTCAAGAGTGCGTGTAAGCGAGTAATTGTTAGTCGTTCACCAAGCGAGTTGGAAATCTAGGTAAATAAAAAAAAATTACTTTACTTTTAATAGTTATAAAAATAATAAATATATTCTTGTTAGTTTAAAAAGTCATAAAAACATGTCATGTTCTATGTATTCCACCTATTTGTAAGTTTAATATGTATGTTTTATTTATTTGAAGTGAAAACATGGCTTTACATGCGTTTACAGTAAATAAATAAATAAGTAGACAAGAACTAGATTTGAACTTGCACGTTTTTTAAAGAAAAAGTGGAAAAATAAAAAAACCACTCAGCCACCTTGAAATATATTCGTAAAGTTGCAATGTATGAATATAAGGTTCAAAATTTTGATGGTGTTATTTGCACCCACACCTTATAATGTGGCTCCGCCACTGTAAGACGATGAAGGTATGGACGAGTAAATTACATTTGAATTGATCCTCAGGTTAATTTAATATGTTTTGATTAGTTTTTTTGATTTGATGTTTCTTCCTGTTTATTTGTAAATGTGTGCCCTAAGTTTTGCCCAGTTTTGAGATCATGAAAAATGTGAGTTAAGATAATATTTGCATTACTATTTTTTTATACGTAATACATGTACATATTCATCAGGCCTTTTAGGTGGGTTAAACTATTAGCTATTAGTGTCTTGGCTAGAATGCTTACTAAACGGGTGTTTGGGTGAACTTATCAAGTCGTGAAATACCATTATACCAGACATCAACAATTTATTAGATATGAATATAAATTTTAATAAATATCAAAATAACTTAAAAAGGATGGTAACTGTGGGGTTCGAACCCACGCGCACTTATGTGCAGAAGATCTTAAGTCTTCCCCCTTAACCACTCGGGCAAATTACCTTTTCGCTGTTTTTAGAATAAATGTTGTTAAATTAACTACAATTTATGTTTACATTAATTATGGTATAAATTAGGGATGAGCAGAAGTACCAATTTACCGATCCCGTACCGGTACCGACCCGGTACCGGTACCGTTTTACCGGACCGAATGATAAACGGGACCGGTTCCGGTTCCAGTTTTTTTGGCTTTTCGGTTTCGGTACATAAGATGCGGTACCGGTACGGTACCGGGAAATTCCCGTATTGTCCCGTATTACTACAAATGGAAATAAGTTAAGTTATTGTTGAAAGCCTAAGGTCAAATAATGTGTAGAATATAATGTATAAAATCTCATATAATATTTGGACTCAGATTTGGCACACTAGTTCACTTGTACCAACTTTAAAATTTTTGGGTAATTCACGCAAGCTCACCCAGACCTGATTTTGGCGTGTACTTGAGTTTCCATATTGACCTGCTAACCGAATCTGTCTGACCGGACCATTTTATTATCTCTCATGTCAACTTATTACATTCATTCGAGAGTGGTCTCCATATTGAGTTTCCATATTGACCCAGATGTATTGGCTTTATGTGGAAGAGCAATTGAAAACATGCGTTCAGATGTGCAGCATCTTCTTTCTCATAAAATGATGCTGTTTTAGTATAAAATGATGTTTTTTGTATGAATGATGTTGTTTGAAGTCCATATTTTTTGCAGTCCAAATTCGGCACTAACAGGTAAAATACCGAAAATTACCGGTACCGGTTTTGTAAAAACGGTACGGTACCGGTATTCGAAATTGGGTAAATTCGGTACCGGTACTTTTCGGTTCCGGTACGGTTCGGTACCGGTTCCGTACCGTGCTCATCCCTAGTATAAATAAATAACGATAGTTCTTTTTTCTTTTTATTTTTTTTGAAAGGCAAAATCATACACCCACCTATTACTAGCACGAATATATACATTATGAAATGTCCTAAGAAGAATTCGAACCCTCAACCTCAAAGTTGTAAGGGTGACCTCGATACCGTTAAACCATTGACTCTTTGGTCGATAGTTCTTCAATATTGTTATTATATTAACACCATTTTAAATTATTTGTACCATATACGACAATAGATATGTCACATGTTAACTTAATAACTTAGTAACTTATCCCATACTAAATACAGATAGTTTAGGTCTTTGGAGTGGTGGAGCTTGATTTGGGTGGTTTTCAGTTGGTTATTGTTTTCCGGTTACGGGAGGTGCCGGATCTCAATCGGCGACGGTAGGTCGCTGGAATTTGATTTCTTGCTTTAATTTTAGCTGTGTGTAGATGATGGTTCCTGGACCCTTATCTCTTTCTCCAACTATTGTAATTCAGTCTAGGTCATTTGTTGTACAAGAGATCGCGGGATCTCTTAATAAGACATGCATCACAATCATGTGTAACGCTTATAGACCTTCTTATCTA
Source organism: Rutidosis leptorrhynchoides (assembly GCF_046630445.1). Lineage (NCBI taxonomy): Eukaryota > Viridiplantae > Streptophyta > Magnoliopsida > Asterales > Asteraceae > Rutidosis > Rutidosis leptorrhynchoides. The sequence goes on from NC_092343.1 coordinate 350,284,839, forward strand.
TTTTAATTTTAATTCCTACTTTTCGGGAATAAATAATCAATAAGCATTGTGTAAAAGAAAATTATTAAATCTTATTAACTAATTATCAATTTATGGAATCCCTTTTAAAAAATGCAACATATTTATAAATGAAATAATATTAGCAAGAAGCTAGTAATTGTTGGAATAAATTGAAGAAGATTGTATCGGCGGTAAAGTTCAAAGCCCAAGTTCTGCTCAATCCTTAGGCAAGCAAGCCACGACGTTAAAAAGAAAAAGAAAAAAAAAGACGTTACGGAAAAGGAAACGTAGTCAAGCAACGTAACCAATCAACGATATAAATCAATTCGATATGAAAAATTAGAGAGAAAAAAAAATTGTGTTTTTATTTATTCTTTTTATGTTAATTGTTTTCTTTCCAGTCCGAACTTTCGCGATTTTGCCGTTCGGACTGCGGGGGAGTGGTAGATGGATTATATTGGCCCAAGTACCTGTTGGAATAAAGATTGTGTGTTATTATTTCTCTGTCATCCACAGTACATAAAACATCAATATTTATAAAGAGCTAAACCCTATTAATATAAAAGGGCTAGGCCCAACTACTAAATAAATAGGCTAATATATAATGGCTAACATGTTAGCCATTATATATTAGCCTATTTATTTAGTAGTTGGGCCTAGCCCTTTTATATTAATAGGGTTTAGCTCTTTATAAATATTGATGTTTTATGTACTGTGGATGACAGAGAAATAATAACACACAATCTTTATTCCAACAGGTACTTGGGCCAATATAATTCATCTAACATGTTAGCCATTATATATTAGCCTATTTATTTAGTAGTTGGGTCTAGCCCTTTTATATTAATAGGGTTTAGCTCTTTATAAATATTGATGTTTTATGTACCGTGGATGACAGAGAAATAATAACACACAATCTTTATTCCAACAGGTACTTGGGCCAATATAATCCATCTAACAGTAATTACAACAATCTTAAACATTATCATAAGAGACTCGACTCCACGTCCAACACTTCAATTCCTGAACGCCTTACAACTCGATTTCAATATACACCGACTTTAAAAATTGCAACAAATATGGCTACATTTCAACAATTTAAGAATCTAACCGCGAATAAAATCAACATTACGCAAGACCACTTAAGGGCAATCACGCGGTAGAAAGCATGCAAACGAGTGAAGAAAACAACCACGACCAACACAACAATAACTAAGGCAAAACACGTCGAAACATTAAACCAAACGATTTCGATCACACACTCAAGCCAAGTGGTGGTTTTGTCAACTGTAAACAAGTTAGCGGAGAAAGAAAATATGGCCACAAAGCCATAATCAATATCCACAACTTGAACCCAAAATCACTTAGTCAACAAAAATGCACGATCTTAAAAATCCCCACACCAAACGAACAAGAGAAATACCCCAAAACCACCAAACTAATCTCACGAACATAAAACGAAAAATAAAGTAGCACCTTGAATATTAATCTAACATCTTGATCCCGACCCACCCCTAACATCACGACCTACGGTCACTTGAATTCCGAAGATTGATCCATAATAACCCTAATTTATTTAATATTTTCTTTCATCATTATGTAATAAAGTGAAATGAACCAAATAACTTATGTATCGGGAATCATGAAAGCATTGAAGAGGAAAAGGTAGAAAAATGTGACGAGGAAGATAAAGTGACATTGAAGCATAAGCGTCGAAAAACCTCAAATGTATGAGAGGAATTTATTGTTGTTACTCTTAAAAATGGCATACAAAAAGTTAAGTGCAAGACACAATGGTCTTATGCTAAAACTAGCACTACAACATTTAAGGGGCACTTAGTTGTTTACAACAGAAACAATAATATTGAAAAAGAATGTTAATTTATATTTTTTATTTTCAAACTCATACACCTACCTAATACTAATTAAGCAGGACTCAAACCCTGAACCTCAAAGTTGTAAGGGTGACCTCGATATCGTTAAACCATTGGCTCTTTGGTCCGTTAATCCGTTGTTGGAGATGGTAAGCATGATAACAATTAAAATAGATTATTGATAATGCTAAAAACGAACATATATTTCATAGCATTATTCCTCAAGAAAGACAAGCTTTTAGTTGCAATTGTTCTATTTACAAGTGATATTCGTTTAAATAATAAAAGATGAAGACAAAAGACAGATTCGACGAATTGAAGACGCAAACGACCAAAAAGCTCAAAAGTACAAAAGACAATCAAAGAGGTTCCAATTATTGATAAGAAACGTCTCGAAATTACAAGAGTACAAGATTCAAAACGCAAAGTACAAGATATTAAATTGTACGCAAGGACGTTCAAAAATCCGGAACCGGGACTAGAGTCAACTCTCAACGCTCGACGCAACGGACTAAAAATTACAAGTCAACTATGCACATAAATATAATATAATATTTAAATAATTCTTATAATTATTTATATATTATATAAATAATAAAAATCCGTCGACAAGAAAGACTCCAAAATGAGTGAGCTGTATTTTCAAACTCCGCGACTCGCGGAGTTTGAAGGCAAAAAATGCCGCGAGTCGCGGAGTATCCCTGAACTCAATTCCCTATAAAGCCAACCGAATTCTGATCATTTTTCACACTCATATATCCATCCTCTCTATATCTATACGTAAATATTTATATTTTAATTTTAATTTTAATTTTAATTTTAATTTTAATTTTAATTTTAATCCTAATAATAAAGGTATGTTAGCAAATGTTGTAAGGGTGTAAGTCGAAATTCTGTCCGTGTAACGCTACGCTATTTTTAATCATTGTAACTTATGTTCAACCTTTTTATATTAATGTCTCGTAGCTAAGTTATTATTATGTTTATTTAATCCGAAGTAATCATGATGTTGGGCTACTTACTAAAATTGAGTAATTGGGCTTTGTACCAAAATTGGGGTTTGGACAAAAGAACGACACTTGTGGAAATTAGACTATGGGCTATTAATGGGCTTTATATTTGTTTAACTAAATGATAGTTTGTTAATGTTAATATAAAGATATACAATTGGACGTCCCTATAAATTACCATATACACTCGATCGGACACGATGGGCGGGGTATTTATATGTACGAATAATCGTTCATTTAACCTGACACGGGAATGGATTAATAGCCACTAGAATAATTAAAACAGGGGTGAAATTATGTACAAGGACACTTGGTATAATTGATAACAAAATATTAAAACCTTGGGTTACACTCAGTCGACATCCTGGTGTAATTATTAAACAAAGTATTAAAATCTTGTTACAGTTTAAGTCCCCAATTAGTTGGAATATTTAACTTCGGGTATAAGCATAATTTGACGAGGACACTCGCACTTTATATTTATGACTGATGGACTGTTATGGACAAAAACCAAACGGACATATTAAATAATCCAGGACAAAGGACAATTAACCCATGGGCATAAAACTAAAATCAACACGTCAACCATCATGATTACGGAAGTTTAAATAAGCATAATTCTTTTATTTCATATTTAATTTCCTTTATTTTATATTTAATTGCACTTCTAATTATCGCATTTTTATTGTTATTGTATTTAATTGCACTTTTAATTATCGTACTTTTTAATTATCGCAAGTTTATTTTATCGCATTTTTATTAATCGCAATTTCATTATCGTTATTTACTTTACGCTTTAAATTAAGTCTTGTATTTATTTATTATTTTACATTTGGTTTTAACTGCGACTAAAGTTTTAAAATCGACAAACCGGTCATTAAACGGTAAAAAACCCCCCTTTATAATAATAATATTACTTATATATATATTTGTATTTTTATAAAAGTAAACTAATATAGCGTTAAGCTTTGTTTAAAGATTTTCCCTGTGGAACGAACCGGACTTACTAAAAACTACACTACTGTACGATTAGGTACACTGCCTATAAGTGTTGTAGCAAGGTTTAAGTATATCCATTCTATAAATAAATAAATATCTTGTGTAAAATTGTATCGTATTTAATAGTATTTTCCTGCTAAAATTTAATAGTATTTCGTACAACCCGCTGCACACATCAAGTATTTTTGGCGCCGCTGCCGGGGAACAATCTAGCTTAAAAGCCGGAAGCAACGATAAAAAAAAAAAAAAAAAAAAAAAGATTTTTAGTTTACTTTTATTAAAATTCGTTTTTATAAAAATACGTTTTTAATTATTCAAAAATAAAAAAAAAAACAAAAATATAAGTATTTTTAAGATTTTGTTAAATATTTAAGTTTTATAAAGTTTCTTTATTTTTATATAAGTTTTATTTAAGTATTTTATTTTTATTTAAAACATAAAAAAAATCGAAAAAAAAATTTAATATATATAAATCTATTTTTAAGATATTTTTAAAATTATAAAGTAGTTCTATTTTTATTTAAGTTTTTAAATATAAGTTTTTATTATACAAATATTTTGATATAAACAGAAAATATAAAATAAAAAAAAATAAAAAAACACGTCGAATTAAAAACTGTACCTGAGTTGAATTCTGGAACCCCGCGACTCGCGGAGTTTTCTGCTTCGGGCACCGCAACTCGCGGAGCTACTCTGACACCGACAGAACCCTAATTCAGCATTAATTACGGGTAATTATTAATTATTATTATTATTAACCCTAAATAATTATTATTATTATAATTAGTTTTATTTTAAAGTTTCTTTTTATTTAATTTGTTTTATTTAGTTAAATTAGTTTAATTAAATTGTAAAATTAATAGTTTTAATAAATAAATAATATAAAAATTGTATTTTTATAAAAATTGTATTTTTTACAACTTTTTGTATATTTTATATTTTGTCCCTTTTTAATTGTTTTAGCGTAATATTTGTATTTTTAGCTCATATTTAGTTTTAAACTTAGTTTTTGCCATAGTTATTTTTACTTCTAGATTTTTAGGCTTTGCCGTAGAATTCCTTAAGTGCTTTTTCTTTAGACTAAGATTTAGGTACTTTAGAATTTTGCGACGCCTTTTTAAGTTTTAGTTTCTTTTTAAGTTATTTCCATTTGGGATTTAGTTTTTCTTGTAAGCTTTAATATTTTTAGACGACTTTTACCTATGTATCAATTATCATTCCAATTAGTAATCTCAATTTGCGATTATAATTTTAAGTTAGTTGTAGTAATAAGGTTAGGTTAGTCAAGTGTTTTTTAAGTTTTATAAGTTTCTTTTATTTTTCCGTCACCTTTTATTTTTCTTTCTTATTTTTCTTTTTCGATCTTTTTCCGACGAACTCTTTTTCTTTCTTATTTCTCGCCATTCTAGTTTTTAGGACATAGATTTTTAATCTACTTCTTATCTAAATTTCTTAAAATTACGAAAATTTATTTTAAGTGGTTAAATTAATAGACATCAAAATTTTCTGGTTCGTAGTAATAGTTGGATTTGTACGTGGACCGGGTTATTGGAGCCAAACAGTCCTCAATTATATTGAGACCAAACGAATCCTGCTCCTCTGCTGCATCTTTTGGCTATTCGAAACGTGGGCAAAATCAGAAAAGTCTATCGGTTGGATAACTCATTATAATTTTTCTTTCCTTTTAAAAACTAATAGGATATTCAGTGAATGCACCGAGCAAAACGTTCACCACCTTTTGTACGTTCACCACCTGTAACTAGATCAAGACATTTAGCAAATATTACCACCGTTGATTTTTCTTTAGAATCGTCATCCAGTCGACCAAGTACTCCAGTTCAAATTTCCGATAATCCATTTTTTGAACCCGACCTCACAATTGAGAATCCGGAGAATATTCAGGGACGATTCGTAGATCATGAACCACTAAACTTTCCGGAACCACCAATCATTCAAACAGAGATTGTTGAGGAACGAACCATTAAATCAGAATCCTCTAGTGATTCCGATTCAACAAATTCAATTATGGAGAATCTGGAACCTTTAAGTATGGAAGACCGAATGAGAGCTAAACGCACTGGCCAAGGTCACGCAATTACTCATCCAGACATTAATGCGCCAGATTATGAAATCAAAGGACAAATTCTACACATGGTGACTAATCAATGCCAATTTAGTGGTGCGCCGAAGGAAGATCCAAATGAACATCTACGTACCTTTAATAGGATCTGCACACTATTTAAAATCCGAGAAGTGGAGGATGAACAGATATATCTCATGTTATTTCCCTGGACTTTAAAGGGAGAAGCCAAAGATTGGTTGGAATCGTTACCTGAAGGGGCGATTGATACATGGGATGTTTTAGTTGAAAAATTTCTTAAACAATTCTTTCCTGCATCTAAAGCCGTAAGACTTCAAGCAGAAATTGTTACGTTTACACAGAAGCCAAATGAAACTCTATATGAGGCGTGGACTAGATTTGGAAAGTTGTTAAGAGGATGTCCGCAACATGGTTTAGACACCTGTCAAATAGTACAAATATTCTACCAAGGATGCAACATCACTACAAGGAAAGACATAGATATAGCAGCTGGTGGTTCTATTATGAAGAAAACCGAAACTGATGCTTACAAAATTATTGATAACACTGCTTCCCACTCACATGAGTGGCACCAAGAAAAAGATATCGTTAGATCATCTAAAGCAGCTAGAGCCGATTCTAGCCATGACTTAGATTCCATTTCCGCAAAGATAGATGCTGTCGAGAGACGAATGGAAAAGATGACTAAAGATATTCACTCAATACGAATTAGTTGTGAGCAGTGTGGAGGACCACATTTGACAAAAGATTGTCTCAGTATTGAATTAACAATGGAACAAAGAGAGAATATTTCATACATAAACCAAAGGCCTGGAAATAATTATCAGAATAATTATCAACCGCCAAGACCGATTTACAATCAAAACCAGAATTATAACAGAAATATTCCATACAACAACCAACAAGGTCCTAGCAATCAACAAGTATCCAATAATACTTACAATCAGCAAAGACTTAATTTTCAAAACAAACCACCACAACAAACTGATGATAAAAAGCCGAATTTAGAAGATATGATGACGAAGCTAGTTGAAACTCAAACGCAGTTTTTCACATTTCAGAAACAAACTAATGAATAAAATGCTCAAGCATTTAGAAATCAACAAGCTTCTATTCAAAATCTGAAACAAGAAGTAAGTAACCTAGCAAGGTTAATAGGTGAAAGAAAACCGGGAAGTCTACCTAGTGATACAAATGCTAACCCCCGAAATGAAACAGCTAAATCCATTACCACAAGAAGTGGTACAACACTTAAACCACCTGAAATACCTGTAACTTCTGATGAAGCTATTCCTACTCCACAAGAACCTCAACCTAATCAAAATAAAGAAAAAGAACCGGTAGTTGAAAAGGTTAATGAAGATAACATAGTTAAGGCTAAACCTTATGTTAAACCATACCAACCACCACTTCCTTACCCGAGTAAAATGAAGAAAGAGAAACTTGAAGCCGAGCAATCCAAATTCTTGGATATGTTTAAACAGATAAATGTAAATCTTCCTTTCATTGATGTGATTTTAGGAATGCCTAGATATGCTAAATTCTTGAAAGATCTAATCTCAAATAGAAAGAAAATGGAAGAACTCTCGGCTGTTACCATGAATGCTAATTGTTCAGCAGTACTGTTGAATAAGATACCAGAAAAACTATCTGATCCAGGAAGTTTCACAATTCCATGTTTTCTGGGTAGTCTTAGTTCAATAGAAGCATTGGCAGACTTAGGTGCTAGTATAAATTTAATGCCGTATTCACTATACGCTAAACTAGACCTTGGAGAATTGAAACCAACCAGAATAAGCATACAACTAGCCGATAGATCAATAAAATATCCTAGAGGGATAATGGAGAACATGCTAGTTAAAGTTGGTACTTTAGTATTTCCAGTAGATTTTGTTGTTCTGGACATGGAAGAAGATTCTCAAGTTCCTCTCATATTAGGAAGACCATTCTTAAACACGGCTAAAGCAATGATAGACGTGTTAGGTAAGAAATTGACCCTAAGTATAGAGGATGAGAGTGTTACCTTTTCAGTTGATAGAGCAATCCAACAGCCACAATCTGCAGATGATACATGTTATTATATTCAAACTATAGATGCACATGCA